>NC_056741.1:1144682349-1144896901 GCF_019279795.1 Protopterus annectens | reverse complement strand
AAAACCATAATGTTGGCTAATATCATCACCCCATGAAAGTTCAGGTTAGGCTGACCCATAATGTTGGCTAATATCATCACCCCATGAAAGTCAAAGTCAGACAGACCCATACTGGGGGTATTATCATCACCCCATGAAAGTCCGGGTCGGACGGACCCATAATGGCGGGGTATTATTGTCACCCCATGAAAGTTGGGGAGGACCCATAATGGGGTATTATCACCCCATGAAAGTCCGGGTCGAGTAGACCCGTAATGGGGGGGTATTATCATCACCACATGAAAGTCCTGGTAAGACAGACCCATAATTGTGGGTTATCATCGCCCCATGAAAGTCATGGTCTGGCTGGTCTGGAGTAATATTGTCACAACATGAAAATCCGGCTTGGGTGCATAATGGGGTATTATTGTCACCCCCATGAAAGTCTGGGTCGAGCGGACCCATAATGGGGGAGTATTATCATCACCACATGAAAGTCCTGGTAAAACATACCCGTAATTGAGGGGTATTATCATCTCCCCATGAAAGTCTGGGTCAGGCAGACCCATAATGGGGGGTATTATCATCACCCAATGAAAGTCCAGGTCGGGCGGTCGTGAAATTGGGGGGTATTATCATCACCCCATGAAAGTCTGGGTCAGGCTGACCCATAATGGGGGGTATTATCATCACCCCATGAAAGTCTGGGTCGGGCTGATCCGTAATGCAAGGTATTATTGTCACACCATGAAAGGGCTGGTCGGGCCAACCCATAATATGGGGTATTATCGTCTCCTCATGAATGTCCTAGTTGGGCGACCCGTAATGGGGGGTATTATCACCCCATAAAAGTACGGGTCGGGTAACCTGTAATGGAAGAGTATTATCATCACCCCATGACAGTCCGGGTCGGGCTGTCCCATAATGGGGGGGTACTATCATCACCCCATGAAACTACAAATCGGGTGGACCTGTAATGCGGGGGGGTACTATTGTCACCCCATGAAAGTCTGGGTCGGACAGACCTGTAATGGGGGCTGTCACCCCATGACAGTCTGGGTTGGGTGGACCCATAATGAGGGGGTATTATCATCACCGCATGAATGTCTGGGTCGAGAGGACTGGTAATGGGCGAGTATTATTGTCACCCCATGAAATTTCAGGTCAGGCAGACCTTTAATTGGGGGGTATTATCACTCCATGAAAGTCCAGGTCAGGCAGACCCATATGGTGGTGTATTATCCTCACCCCATGAAAGTCTCTGTTGTGCTAACCCATAATTAGAGGTACTGTTATCACCCCATGATAGTCCGGATTGGGCTGACCCGTAATGAGGGGGTATTATCGTCACTGCATGAAAGTCTGGGTCTGGCTGAGACATAATGGGGGGTATTATCATCACCCCATGAAACTCCCGGTCAGGCTGACCCATAATGTGGGGTATTATCATCACGCCATGAAAGTCCGAGTCGAGCGGACCCGTAATGGGGGGTATTATTGTCACCTCAAGTAAGTCCAGTTCAGCTGGACCCATACTGGGGGGTATTAGCATCACCCCATGAAAGTCCGGGTCGAACAGACCTGTAATGGGGGGTATTATCGTTACCACATGAAAGTCCGGATAGAGTGGACCCGTAATGGGGGGTATAATCATCACCCCATGAAAGTCCAAGTCAGGCAGACCCATAATGGTGGGGTGTTATCATCACCCTGTGAAAGTCTAGGTCGGGTGGACCCTTAATGGGGGGGGTAGTATCATCTCCATGTGAAATTCCAGGTTGGGCAGACCCATAATGGGGGTATTACCATCACCTGATGACAGTTGGGTTTGGCTGACCCGTAATGGGGGGGCTAATGTCATCACCCCATGAAAGTCCTGGTTGGGCTGATCCATAATGGGGGGTATTATCGTCATCTCATGAAAGTCCAGATAGGGTGGACACGTAATTGGGGGGTATTATCATCACCCCATGAAAGTCTGGGTCAGGCAGACCTCTAATGAGGGGTTATCATCACCCCATGAAAGTCCTGGTTGGGCTGACACATAATGGGGGGTTTTATCATCACCCCATGAAAGTTCTGGTTGGGCTGACCCATAATGGAGGGTATTATCATCACCCCATGTTAGTCCAAGTTGGGCAGACCCGTAATGAGGGGGTATTATCATCACCACATGAAAGTCCAGGTAGGGCAGACCCATAACATGGGGGTAATATCATCACCCCATGAAAGTCCAAGTTATGCAGATCCCTAATGGGGGGGTATTGTCACCCCATGAAAGTCCAGGTTGGATGGACCTGTAATGGGGGTATTATCATCACCCTGTGAAAGTCTGAGTCAAGCTGACCCGTAATGGTGCGGTATTTTCATCACCTCGTGAATGTCTGGGTTGGGCTGAACCATAATGGCGGGAGTTATCATCATCCCATGAAAGTCCAGGTATGGTGGACACGTAATTGGGGGGTATTATCATCACCCCGTGAAAGTCTGGGTCAGGCGGACCTCTAATGAGGGGGTATTATCATCACCCATGAAAGTCTGGGTCAGGCAGATTTGTAATGGGGGTATTATTGTCACCCCATGAAAGTCCGGGTAGGGAGGACCCATAATGGGGGAGTATTATCATCACCCCATAAAAGTCCAGGTCAGCCGGACCCATTATGGTGGGGTATTATCGTCACCCCATGTAAGTCTGGGTCGGGCGGACCTGTAATGGGGTGGTATTATCGCCACTTCATGAAAATTTGGGTCCGGCTGACCCATAATATGGGGGTATTATCATCATCACAGGAAAGTCTGGGTTGGGCTGACCCATAATTGGGGGGTATTATCGTCAACCCATGAAAGTCCAAGTCGGGCGGACCCGTAATCTGGAATATTATCATCATCCCATGAAAGTCAGGGTCTGGTGGACCTGTAGTGGAGGGTATTATCGTCACCCCATGAAAGTCCGGGTCTGGCAGACCTGTAATGGGGAAGTATTATCATCACTTTACGAAAGCCCAGGATGGGTGGACCCATAATGGGGGGTATTATCATCAACCTGTGAATCTTCGGGTCATGCGGACTCGTAATAGGAGGGTATTATCATCACCCCATGAAAGTCCGGGTCGGGCGAACCCATAATGGGGGGCATTATCGTGACTGCATTAAAGTCCAAGTCTGGCAGAACAGTAATGAGGGGGTATTATTGTCACCCCATGAAAATCTGGGTCGGGCTGGCCTGTAATGGGGGGGTATTATCATCACCCCATGAAAGTTCAGGTCAGGCTGACCCATAATGTTGGCTAATATCATCACCCCATGAAAGTTCAGGTTAGGCTGACCCATAATGTTGGCTAATATCATCACTCCATGAAAGTCCGGGTCGGACGGACCCATAATGGCGGGGTATTATTGTCACCCCATGAAAGTACGGGTCGGGAGGACCCATAATGGGGTATTATCACCCCATGAAAGTCTGGGTCGAGTAGACCCGTAATGGGGGGGGGTATTATCATCACCACATGAAAGTCCTGGTAAGACAGACCCGTAATTGTGGGTTATCATCGCCCCATGAAAGTCATGGTCTGGCTGGTCTGGAGTAATATTGTCACAACATGAAAATCCGGCTTGGGGTAACCCATAATGGGGGGTATTATTGTCACCCCCATGAAAGTCTGGGTCGAGCGGACCCGTAATGGGGGAGTATTATCATCACCACATGAAAGTCCTGGTAAAACATACCCGTAATTGAGGGGTATTATCTCCCCATGAAAGTCTGGGTCAGGCAGACCCATAATGGGGGGTATTATCATCACCCAATGAAAGTCCAGGTCGGGCGGTCGCGAAATTGGGGGGTATTATCATCACCCCATGAAAGTCCGGGTCGGGCTGACCCATAATGGGGGGTATTATCATCACCCCATGAAAGTCCGGGTCGGGCTGACCCGTAATGCAAGGTATTATTGTCACACCATGAAAGGGCTGGTCGGGCCGACCCATAATATGGGGTATTATCGTCTCCTCATGAATGTCCTAGTTGGGCGACCTGTAATGGGGGGTATTATCATCACCCCATAAAAGTACGGGTCGGGTGACCTGTAATGGAAGAGTATTATCATCACCCCATGACAGTCCGGGTCGGGCTGTCCCATAATGGGGGGGGTACTATTGTCACCCCATGAAACTACAAATCGGGTGGACCTGTAATGCGGGGGGGGGTACTATTGTCACCCCATGAAAGTCTGGGTCGGGCAGACCTGTAATGGGGGCTGTCACCCCATGACAGTCTGGGTTGGGTGGACCCATAATGAGGGGGTATTATCATCACCGCATGAATGTCTGGGTCGAGAGGACTGGTAATGGGCAAGTATTATTGTCACCCCATGAAATTTCGGGTCAGGCAGACCTTTAATTGGGGGGTATTATCACCCCATGAAAGTCCAGGTCAGGCAGACCCATATGGTGGGGTATTATCCTCACCCCATGAAAGTCCGGGTCAGGCTGACCCATAATGGGGGCTATTATCATCACCCCATGAAAGTCTCTGTTGTGCTAACCCATAATTAGAGGTACTGTTATCACCCCATGATAGTCCGGATCGGGCTGACCCGTAATGAGGGGGTATTATCATCACTGCATGAAAGTCTGGGTCTGGCTGAGACATAATGGGGGGTATTATCATCACCCCATGAAAGTCCGGGTCAGGCTGACCCATAATGGGTGAGTATTACCATTACCCCATGAAAGTCCAAGTCGGGCAGATACATAATGAGGGGTATTATTGTCACCACATGAATGTCCGGGGTGGGCAGACCGTAATGGGGGTATTATCATCACCCCATTAATGTCCAGATCAGGTGGACCCCTAATGGGTGGGTATTATCATCACCCCATGAAAGTCCAATTCAGGCTGACCCATAACGGGGGTTATTATTGGTTATTGTCACCCCATGAAAGTGCAGGTCAGGCTGACACATAATGCGGGTATTATCATCACCCCATGAAAGTTTGGGTCGGGCTGACTCATAATGGGGGGTATTATCATAACCCCATGAAAGTCTGGGTTGGGTGGACCCATAATGAGGGGTATTATCATCACCCCATGAAGGTCCGGGTTGGGCTGACCCGTAATGGGGGGTATTATTGTCACCCCATGAAATTCCGTGTCAGGTGGACCCATAATGGGGAGGTATTATCATCAACCCATGAAAGTCTGGGCCGGGCGGTCCAGTAATGGGGGGTATTATCGTCACCACATGAAAATTTGGGTTTAGTGGACCCGTAATGTGGGGGTATTGCACTCCTCACATGAAAGTCTGCATTTGGCGGAACCGTAATGGGGGTATTATCATTACCCCATGAAAGTCCGGGTTGGGTGGACCCGTAATGGGGTATTATCATCACCCCATGAAAGTCTGGGTCGGGTGGACCCATAATGGGGGGTATTATCATCACCCCATGAAAGTCTGGGTCGGGTGGACCCATAATGGGGGGTATTATCATCACCCCATGAAAGTCTGGGTAGGGCGGACCCATTATGGGGGTATTATCATCACCCCGTGAAAGTCCAGGTCTTGCGGACCCGTAATGGGGGGTAATATCATCACCGCATGAAAGTTCAGGTCGGGCAGACCCGTAATGGGGATATTATCATTACCCCATGAAAGTCCGGTTCGGGCGGATGAGTAATGGGGGGTATTTTTGTCACCCCATGAAAGTCCAAGTCAGGCGGACCCGTAATGGGGGTGATATCATCACCACATCAAAGTCCGGGTTGGGCAGACCCATAATGGGGGGTATTATCATCAACTCATGAATGTCCGGGTTGGGCTGATCCATACTGGGGGGTATTATCATCACCCCATGAAACTCCCGGTCAGGCTGACCCATAATGTGGGGTATTATCATCACCCCATGAAAGTACAAGTTGTGGCGGACCTGTAATGGGGGTATTATCATCACCCCATGAAAGTACAAGTTGTGGCAGACCTGTAATGGGGGTATTATCATCACCACATAAAAGTCTGGGTCGGGCGGACCCGTAATGATGTGGTATTATTGTCACACATGAAATTCCAGGTCTGGCGGACCCATAATGGGGGTTATTATCATCACCCCAAGAAAGTCCGGGTCGGGCAGACCCATAATTGTGGGTATTATCCTCACCCCATGAAAGTCTGGGTCGGGCTGACCCGTAATGGGGGTATTATTCTCACCCCATGAAAGTCCAGTCGGGCGGACCCATAATGGAGGTATTACTGTCACCTGATGAAAGCCGGGTTTGGCTGACCCATAATGAGGGGGTATTATTGTCACCCCGTGAAAGTCCTGGTTGGGCTGACCCATAATGGGAGGGTATTATTGTCACCCCGTGAAAGTCCTGGTTGGGCTGACCCATAGTGGGAGGGTATTGTCATCACCCCATGTTAGTCCAAGTCAGGCAGACCTGTAATGGGGGGGTATTATCGTCACCACATGAAAGTCCAAGTCATGCAGACCCCTAATGGGGGGTAATGTCACCCCATGAATGTCCAGGTTGGATGGAACTGTAAGGGGGGGGTGTTATCATCACCCCGTGAAAGTCCAGGTCGAGCTGACCCGTAATGTTGTGGTATTTTCGTCACCTCATGAATATCCAGGTTGGGCTGACCCATAATGGCAGGAGTTATCATCATCCCATGAAAGTCCGGGTCGGATGGACCTGTAATTGGGGGGTATTGTCATCACCCAATGAAAGTCTGGGTTACGCGGACCTGTAATGAGGTGGTATTATTGTCACCCCATGAAAGTCCTGGTCGGGCGGATTTGTAATGGGGTATTATCGTCACTCCATGAAAGTCCGGGTTGGGATGACCCATAATGGGGGAGTATTATCATCCCCCCATGAAAGACCGGGACTGGCAGACCCATAATGTGGCAGTATTATCTTCACCCCATGAAAGTCTAAGACGGGCGGACCCATTATGATGGTGTATTGTCATGACCCCATGAAAGTCTGGATCAGGTGGACCCGTAATGGGGTGGTATAATCGCCACTTCATGAAAGTCTGGTTCGGACTGACCCATAATGTGGTGGTATTATCGTCACTCCAGGAAAGTCTGGGTTGGGCTGACCCATAATGCGGGGGTATTATCATCAACCCATGAAAGACCTGGTCGATCTGGCCCATAATGGGGGGTATTATTGTCACCCCATGAAAGTCCAAGTCAGGTGGACCTGTAATGGGGGTATTATTATCACCACATCAAAGTCTGGGTTGGGCAGACCGATAATGGGGGGTTTTATCGTCAACTCATGAAAGTCCGGATTGGTCAGAACCATAATGGGGGGTATTATCATCACCCCATAAAAGTCTGGGTCAGGCTGACTCGTACTGGGGGGTATTATCATCACCCCATGAAAGTATTGGTCAGGCTGACCCATAATGTGGGGTATTATCATCACCCCATGAAAGTACAAGTTGTGGTGGACCTGTAATGGGGGCATTATCATCACCACATAAAAGTCTGGGTCAGGCGGACCCGTAATGACGCGGTATTATTGTCACCCCATGAAATTCCAGGTCTGGCGGACCCATAATGGGAGTTATTATCGTTACCCCAAGAAAGTCCGGGTCAGGGCGGACCCATAATTGTGGGCATTATCCTCACTCCAAGAAAGTCCAGTCAGGCGGACCCATAATGGAGGTATTACTATCACCTGATGAAAGCTGGGTTTGGCTGACCCGTAATGAGGGGGTATTATTGTCACCCCATGAAAGTCCTGGTTGGGTTGACCCATAATGGGGGGGTATTATCATCACCCCATATTAGTCCAAGTCGGGCAGACCCATAATGAGTGTTATTATCGTCACCACATGAAAGTCCAAGTCATGCGGACCCCTAATGGGGGGTAATATCGTCACCCCATGAAAGTCCAAGTTGGATGGAACTGTAATGGGGGGTATTATCATCACCCCATGAAAGTCCGGGTTGAGCTGACCCGTAATGGTGTGGTATTTTCGTCACCTGGTGAATATCCAGGTTGGGATGACCCATAATGGCGGGAGTTATCGTCATCCCATGAAAGTCCGGGTTTGGTGGACCCATAATTGGGGGGTATTATCATCACCCAATGAAAGTCTGGGTCAGGCGGACCCGTAATGAGGAGGTATTATTGTCACCCCATGAAAGTCCTGGTCGGGCGGATTTGTAATGGGGGTATTATCGTCACCCCATGAAAGTCTGCATCGGGAGGACCCATAATGGGGGAGTATTATCATCACCCCATGAAAGACCGGGTCTGGCAGACCCATAATGTGGGAGTATTATCTTCACCCCATAAAAGTCCAGGTCGGGGGGACCCATTATGGTGGGGTATTGTCAGCACCCCATGAAAGTCTGGGTCGGGTGAACCCGTATGGGGTGGTATAATCGCCACTTCATGAAAGTCCGGGTCAGACTGACCCATAATGTTTTGGTATTATCGTCACTCCAGGAAAGTCTGGGTTGGGCTGGCCCATAATGGGGGGGCATTATCGTCACTTCATGAAAGTCTGGGTAAGGTGGACACATAATGGGGGGGTATTATCATCACCATATGAATCTCTGGATTGTGCGGACCCATAATGGGAGGGTATTTTCGTCACCCTATGAAATTCCGGGTCGGGCATACCCATAATGGGGGGTATTATTGTGACTGCGTTTAAGTCCGGGTTGGGCAGAACTATAATGAGGGGGTATTATCCTCACCCATGAAAGTCTGGGATGGGCGGACCCATAATGGGGGGGGTATTATTGTCATCCCATGAAAGTCCAAGTCGGCCGGACCCGTAATGGGTGTATTTTCATCACCCCATGAATGTCCGGGTAGGGCAGACCCCATATGGGGGTATTATCATCACCCCATGAAAGTTCAGGTCGGTTGGACCCGTGATGGGGGGCACTATCATTACCCCATAAAAGTCCAGTTTGGGCTGACCCGTAATGGGGTATTATCATCACCCCATGAAAATCTGGGTCGGGCTGACCCATAACAGGGGGCATTATCATCACCCCATGAAAGTCTGGGACAGGCAGACCCGTAATGGGGGATAATATCATCACCCCATGAAAGTCGAAGTTGGGCAGACCCGTAATGGGGGGTATTATCATCACCCCATGAAAGTTTGGGTTGGGCAGACCCATAATGGTGGGGTATTATTGTCACCCCATGAAAGTACGGGTCGGGAGGACCTGTAATGGGAGGTATTATCATCACCCCATGAAAGTCATGGTCTGGCTGACCCGTAATGGGAGCATTATCGTCACGCTGTGAAAGTCCTGCTCTGGCTGACCCGTAATGGGGGGGTATTATCTTCACCCCATGAAAGTCCAGGTCGGGCTGACCTGTAATAAAGGGTATTATCATTACCCCATGAAAGTCCAAGTCGGGCTGACCCATAATGGGGGGGTATAATTGCCACCCCATGAAAGTCTGGGTCGGGCAGACCCATAGTGGTGGAGTATTATTGTCACCCCATGAAAGTCTGGGTCCGGCGGACACATAATATGGAGTATTATCATCACCACATGAAAGTCTGGGTCCAGCAGACCTGTAATGGGGGGTATTATCACCCCATGAAAGTCTGGGTCGGGCAGCCCCATAATGGGGGTGTATTACTGTCATCCCATGAGAGTCCAGGTCGGGTAGACCTGTAATGGGGGGTATTATTTCCACCCCATGAAAGTCCGGGTCCGGTAGACCCCTAATGTTGGGTATTATTTTCACCCCATGAAAGTCCGGGTCATGCGGACCTATAATAGGGGGTATTATCATCACCCCATGAAAGTCAGGGTCAGGCAAACCTGTAATGGGTGGGTATTATCATCACCCCATTAAAGTCCAAGTCAGTTTGACCTGTAATGAGGGGGTATTACTGTCACCCCGTGAATGACTGGGTCGGGCTGACCCATAATGGGGGGAGTATTATTGTCACCCCATGAAAGTCCAGGTCGGGTGGATCCATAATGGGGGGTATTATCCTTACCCCATGAAAGTCCGGATTGGGCTGACCAGTAATGGGGGAATTATCCTCATCTCATGAAAGTCTGGGTCAGGCTGACCCGTAATGGATGGGTGTTATCATCACCCCATTAAAGTCCAAGTCAGTTTGACCATTAATGGGGGGTATTATCATCACCCCATGAAAGTCCAAGTCGGGCAGACCCATAATGGGGGTGGTATTATCATCATCCCATGAAAGTCCAGGTCTGGCGGACCTGTAATGGGGGGGTATTATCTTCACCCCATGAAAGTCCGGGTCGGGCGGACCCATAATGGTGGTGTATTATCATCACATCATGAAAGTCCAGGTAAGGCGGACCCGTAATGGGGGGTATTATCGTCACCCTAGGAATCTCTGGGATGTGCGGACCCGTAAAGGGAGGGTATTTTCGTCACCCTATGAAATTCCAGGTCGGGCGTACCCATAATGGGGGCGTATTATCGTGACTGCATTTAAGTCCGGGTCGGGCAGAACCGTAATGAGGGGGTATTATCATCACCCCATGAAATTTCAGGATAGGCGGACCCATAATGGGGGGTATTATCATCACCCATTGAAAGTCCAAGTCGGGTAGAACCGTAATGGGTGTATTTTCATCACCCCATGAATGTCCGGATTGGGCAGACTCCATATGGGGGGTACTATCATCACCCCATGAAAGTTCAGGTCGGTCGGACCTGTAATGGGGGCATTATCAGTACCCCATAAAAGTCCAGTTCAGGCTGACCCGTAATGAAGGTATTATCATCACCCCATGAAAATCTGGGTTGAGCTGACCCATAATGGGGGTTAATATCATCACCCCATGAAAGTCAAAGTTTGGCAGACCCGTAATGGGGGTATCATCACCCCATGAAAGTTCGGGTCAGGCAGACCCGTAATGGCGGGGTATTATTGTCACCCCATGAAAGTATGGGTTGGGCGGACCTGTAATGGGAGGTATTATCGTTATTCCATGAAAGTCATGGTCTGGCTGACCCGTAATGAGAACATTATCGTCACGCCATGAAAGTCCGGCTCTGGCTGACCTGTAATGGGGGGTATTGTCATCACCCCATGAAAGTCCAGGTCGGGCTGACCTGTAATGGGGGTGATATTATTACCCCATGAAAGTTCTAGTCGGGCTGACCCATAATGGGGGGGTATAATCGTCACCCCATAAAAGTCCAGGTCGGGCAGACCCATAATGGGGGAGTATTATTGTCACCCCATGAAAGTCCGGGTCGGGCAGACCCGTAATAGAAGGTAATTTCATCATCACATGAATGTCTGGGTCCAGCAGACCCTGTAATAGGGGGGTAATATCACCCCATGAAAGTTTGGGTTGGGCGGACCCATAATGGGGGTCTATTACCGTCACCCCTGAAAGTCTGGGTCAGGTGGACCCATAATGGGGGGTATTATTTTCACCCCATGAAAGTCCAGGTCGGGTGGTCCTGTAATGGTGGGTATTATTTTCACCCCATGAAAGACTGAGTTGGGCGGACCTGTAATAGGGGTTATTATTGTCACCCCATGAAAGTCAGGGTCAGGCAGACCTGTAATAGGGGGTATTATTGTCACCCCATGAAAGTCAGGGTCAGGCAGACCCATAATGGGTGGGTATTATCATCACCCCATTAAAGTCCAAGTCAGGTTGACCTGTAATGAGGGGGTATTATCTTCACCCCATGAATGACTGGGTCAGGCTGACCAGTAATGGGGGAGTATTATTGTCACCCCATGAAAGTCTGGGTTGTGTGGATCCGTAATGGGGGTATTATCCTTACCCCATAAAAGTCCAGATTGGGCTGACCCGTAATGGGGAGTGTTATCCTCATGTCATGAAATTGTGGGTCAGGCTGACCCATAATGGGTGGGTGTTATCGTCACCCCATTAAAGTCCAAGTCAGTTTGACTGTTAGTGGGGAGGTATTATCATCACCCCATGAATGTCCGGGTCAGGCTGAACCATAATTGGAAGGTTATCATCACCCCATGAAAGTCCGGGTCGGGCTGACCCATAATGGGAGGGTATTACCCTCACCCTATGAAAATTCGGGTTGGGCAGACCAGTAATGGGGGTATTATCATCACCTAGTGAAAGTCTGGGTTGGGCGGACCCATAATGGGGGGTATAATCATCACCCCCATGAAGGCATGAGTCAGATGGACCCATAATAGGGTGTATTATCATCACCATATGAAAGTCCGGGTCGGGCGGACCCATAATGGGGGTATTATCATCCCCCCATGAAAGTCCGGGTCGGGCAGACCCATAATGGGGGTATTATCATCACCCCGTGAAAGTCCAGGTTGGACGGACCCGTAATGGGGGGTATAATTGTCACCCTGTGAAATTCTGGGTCAGGTGGACCCGTAATGGGGGGTATTATCCTCACCCCATGAAAGACCAGGTTGGGTGGACTCATAATGTAGGGTAATATTGTCACCCCATGAGAGTCTGGTCATGCGGACCCCTAATGGGGGATATTATCATCACCCCATGAAAGTCCGGGTCGTGCGGACCTGTAATGGGGGGTATTATCATCACCCCGGGAAAGTCCGGGTTGGGCAGATTCGTAATGGGGGGTATTATCGTCACCCTGTGAATGTCTGGGATGGGCAGACCCGTAATGACATGTATTGTCACTCGTGAATGTCCGGGTCAGATAGACCCGTAATGGGGGGGTATCATCACTCGTGAATGTCCGGGTCAGATAGACCCGTAATGGGGGGGGTATTATCATCTCCTCGTGAAAGTCTAGGTTGGGCTGACCTGCAATGGGTGGAATTATTGTCACCCCATGAAAATCTGGGTCAGGTGGACCCATAATGGGGGGTATTATCATCACCCTGTGAAAGTCCAGGTCGGGCGGACCTGTAATGGGGGGATATTATCATCACCCCATCAAAGCCCGGGTCAGGCAGACCTGTAATGGGGGGTATTATCTTCACCCCATGAAAGTCCAGGTTGGGCAGACCCGTAATAGGGGGTATTATCATCACCCCATGAAAGTCCGGGTCGGGCAGATCCATAATGGGGGGTATTATCATCATCCCATGAAAGTCCAGGTTGTGCGGACCCCTAATGTGGGGTATTAACTTCACCCCATGAAAGTCTGGGTCAGGTGGCGTAATGGGGACCTGCATGATCATCGGCCTGTAATGGGGGTATTATTGTCATCCCATGAAAGTCTGGGACGGGCAGACCCGTAATGGGGGGTATTATTGTCTCCCCATGGAAGTCTAGGTTGAACGGACTCGTAAAGGGGGGTGTTATCGTCACCCCTTGACAGTCCGGGTCAGGCGGACTCATAATGGGGGGTATTATCGTCACTACATGAAAGTCCGGGTTGGACGGACCTGCAATGGGGGGTATTATCATCATCCCATGAAAGTCCGGGTTGGGCGGACCCATAATCGGGGGGTATTATCATCACCCCATGAAAGTTCGGGTCATGCGGACCCCTAATGGTGGGTATTATTTTCACTCCATGATAGTCTGGGTCAGGAGGCGCTGTAATGGGGGGGTGTTATTGTCACCACATGAAAGTCCGAGTCGGGCGGACCCATAATGGGGTGGTATTATTGTCACCCCATGAAAGTCCAGGATGGGCGGACCTGTAATGGGGGGGTATTATCATCTCCCCATGAAAGTCCGGGTGGGACGGATTCGTAAAGGGGGGTATTATCATCACCACATGACAGTCTGGGTCAGGTGGACTCATAATGGGAGGTATTATCATCACTACAAGAAAGTCCGGGTAGGATGGACCCGTATTGGGGGGTATTATCATTGCCCCATGAAACTCTGAGTCAGGTGGACCCATAATGGGGGCTATTATCGTCACCCCATGAAAGTCCGGGTCATGCGGACCCCTAATGGGGGGTATTAACTTTACCCCATGAAAGTCTGGGTTGGGTGGCGCCGTAATGGGGGGGGTATTATCGTCATTGCATGAAAGTCCATGTTGGACGTACTTATAATGGGGGATATTATCATCACCCCATGAACGTCCGGGATGGGTGGACCCTTAATGGGGAGGTATTATCGTCACTCCATGAAAGTCCAAGTCAGGCGGATCCATAATGGGGGTATCATCACCCTATGAAAGTCCGGGTTGGGTACATTGATAATGGGGGTGTATTATCAGAACCCCATGAAATTCTGGGTCGGTCAGACCCATAGTGGAGGGTATTATCGTTACCCCATGAAAGTCCGTGTGAAGTGGACCCATAATCGGGGGGTATTATCATCATCCCATGGAGGTCTGGGTCAGGTGAACCCATAATAGGGTGGTATTATCGTTAATTCATGAAAGTCTGGGTTGGGTGGACCCATAATGGGGGATATTATCATAACCCCATGAAAGTCTGTGTCTAGCTGACCTGTAAGGGGGGTATTATCATCACCCCATTAAAGTCCGGGTTGGGCTGACCCACAATGGGAGGGTATTATCGAAACCCCATAAAAGTCCGGGTTAGGCTGACCCATAATGGGGGGTTATTATCATTACCCCATGAAAGTCCAAGTCAGGCTGACCTATAATGGGGGTATTATCATCACCCCATGAAAGTCTGGGTTGAGCTGACCCATAATGGGGTTTATTATCATTACCCCATGAAAGTCCATGTCAGGCAGACCCATAATAGGGGGGCATTATCATCTCCCCATGAAAGTCCAAGTCGGGCAGAACCATACTGAAGGGGATTATCATCACCCCATAAAAGTCCTGGTTGGGCAGACCCATAATGGGTGGGTATTTTTGTCACCCCATGAAAGTCCAGGTTGGGCTGACCCATAATCATGTTGTATTATTGTCACCCCATGAAAGTCCAGGTCGGGCGGACCCATAATGGGGGGGTGTTATCGTCACCCCATGAAAGTCTGAGTCTTGCGGTCCCATAAATGGGGGTATTATCATTACCCCAAGTAAATCTGGGTCAGACTGACACATAATGGGGGGCATTATCCTCACCTCATGAAAGTCCAGCTTGGGCTTACCTTTAATGCGGGGTAGCATCATCACTCCATGAATGTCCGGGTCGGGCTGACCCATAATGGGGTTTATTATCATTACCCCATGAAAGTCCATGTCAGGCAGACCCATAATAGGCGGGTATTATCGTCTCCCCATGAAAGTCCAAGTCGGGCAGAACCATACTGAAGGGGGATTATCATCACCCCATAAAAGTCCTGGTCGGGCAGACCCGTAATGGGTGGGTATTTTTGTCACCCCATGAAAGTCCAGGTTGGGCTGACCCATAATCATGTTGTATTATTGTCACCCCATGAAAGTCCAGGTCGGGCGGACCCATAATGGGGGGGTGTTATCACCCCATGAAAGTCTGAGTCTTGCGGTCCCATAAATGGGGGTATTATCATTACCCCAAGTAAATCTGGGTCAGACTGACACATAATGGGGGGCATTATCCTCACCTCATGAAAGTCCAGCTTGGGCTTACCTTTAATGCGGGGTAGCATCATCACTCCATGAATGTCCGGGTCGGGCTGACCCATAATGGGAGGGTATTATTACCCCATGAAAGTCTGGGTCAGGCTGACCTGTAATGGAGGGGTATTCTCATCACCCCATGAAAATCCGGGTGGGGTGGACCCATAATGGGAGGGTATTATCGTCACCCTGTGAAAGTCTGGGTCGGGCAGAATTATCTTCACCCCATGACAGTCTGGGTTGGGTCGACCAGTAATGGGGGGTATTATCATCACCCCATGAAAGTACAGTCAGCCTGACCCATAATAGGGGGGTATTATCATCACCCCATGAAAGTCCAATTTGGGCTGACCCGTAATGGGGGTATTGTAACCCAATGAAAGTCTGTTTCGGGTGGACTCATAATGGTGAGGTATTATCGTCACCCCATGAAAATCCGGGTCAGGCTGACCTGTAATGGGGGGTATTATCATCACCCCATGAAAATCTGGGTCGGGCTGACCCGTAATGGGGGGTATTATCATCACCCCATGAAAATCTGGGTCGGGCTGACCCATAATGGGGGGTATTATCATCACCCCATGAACATCCAAGTCGGGTGGACCCATAATGGGGGTATTATCATCACCCCATGAAAGTCCAATTCAGGCTGACCCCGTAATGTGGGGTATCATCTTAACCCAATGAAAGTTTGTTTTGGGCTGACCCGTAATGGCGGGGTATTATTGTCACCCCATGAATGTCTGGGATGAGCTGAACCATAATGAGGGGTATTATCATCACTCCATGAATGTCCAGGTCGGGATGACCCAAAAAGGAGGGGTATTATCATCACCCCATGAAACTCCAGTTCGGGCTGACCCATAATGTTGGGGTATTATCATTAACCCATAAAAGTCCAAGTCGGGCTGATCTGTAATGGGGGGAATTATCATCACCCCATGAAAGTCCAAGTCGGGTGGACCCGTAATGGGGGTTATTGTCACCCCATGAAAGTCCAGATCGGGCTGACCCATAATGGGAGGGAATCATCACCACCCCATGAAAGTCCAAGTCGGGTGGACCTGTTATGGGAGTATTATCATCATCACATGAAAGTCCAAGTTGGGTGGACCCATAATGGGGGGTATTATCATCACCACATGAAAGTCCAAGTCGGGTGGACCCGTAATGGGGGGTATTAGCATCACCCCATAAAAGTCCATGTCGTACGGACCCGTAATGGAGGGTATGATCGTCACCCCATGAAAGTCAGGGTCATGTGGCCCTGTAATGGGAGGCATTACCATCACACCATGAAAGTCTGGGTCGTGCGGATCCATAACAGGGGTATTATCACCCCATGAATGTCTGGGTTGACCGGACCCATAATGGGGGGTATTATCATCACCCAGCGAAAGTCTGGGTCAGTCAGACATGTAATGGGGGTATTATTGTCACCCCATGAAAGTCTGGGTTGGACGTACCTGTAATGGGGGGGTATTATCGTCACCCCATGAAAGTCCAAGTCGGGCTGACCTGTAATGGGGGTATTATCATCACCCCATGAAAGTCCAAGTTGAGCAGATCAGTAAGGGGGGGTATTATCATTAGACCATGAAAGTCCAAATCGGGCTGACCCATAATGGAGGGGAATTATCATCACCCCATGAAAGTCCGGGTGGGGCTGACCTGTAATGGGGGGATATTATCGTCACCCCTTGAAAGTCCAGGTCAAGCTGACAAGTAATGCAGGGGTATTATTGTCACTCCATGAAAGTCTGGTTCGGGCTGACCCATAATGGGGGGTATTATCATCACCTCATGAAAGTCCAGGTCGTGCAGACCCATAATGGGGGGTATTATCATCACCTCATGAAAGTCCAGGTTGTGCAGACCCATAATGGGGGGTATTAGCATCACGCCATTAAAGTCCGTGTTGAGAGGACCCATAATAGTGGGGTAATATCATCACCCCATGAAAGTCTGGTTCGGGCAGACCCGTAATGGAAGGGTATTATCATCACCCCCATGAAAGTCCGGTTTGGGTGGTCCCGTAATGGGGGGTATTATTGTCACCCCATGATAGTCTGGATTGGGTGGACTCGTAATGGGGATTATCATTACCCCATGAAAGTCCAGTTCAGGCTGACCTGTAATGGGGGGTATTATCATCACCCCATGAAAGTCTGGGTCAGGAGGACCCATAATGGGTTGGAATTATCATCACCCCATGAAATTCTGGGTCGGGCAGAAATGTAATGGGGGGGTATAATCATCAAGCCATGAAAGTCCGGGTCAGGCAGATCCATAAAGGAGGGTATTATCATCACCCCATGAAAGTCCAGGTCAGGTGGACCCATAATGGGGGGGGTATGATCGTCACCCCATGAAAGTACATGATGGGCAGACCCATAATGAGGGGGGTATGATCATCACCCCATGAAAGTACATGATGGGCAGACCCATAATGAGGGGGGTATGATCATCACCCCATGAAAGTCCATGATGGACAGACCCATGGGTATTATCATCACCTCATGAAAGTCCAGGTCGTACGGACCCATAATGGGGGGTATTATTGTCACGACATTAAAGTCCGTGTCGGGAGGACCAGTAATGGGGGGTAGTATTGTCACCCCATGAAAGTTGATTTCTGACAGACCCATAATGGAGGGGTATTATCGTCACCCCATGAAAGTCCGGTTTGGTTGGACCCGTAATATGGAGGTATTATTGTCACCCCATGAAAGTACAAGTCGGGTGAACCCATATTGGGGCGGTGTTATCATCACCCCATGAAAATCCGAGTCATGCTGACCCATAATGGGGGGTATTATCATCACCCCAGGAAACTCTGTGTCATGGAGACCCGTAATAGGAGGGTATTATCATTACCCCATGAAAGTCTGGGTCGGGCAGACCCATAACGAGGGGTATTATCATAACCCCATGAATGTCTGGGTCGGGCAGACCTTTAATGGGGTGGTATTATCATCACCCCATGAAAGTCCAGGTTGGGCAGCCCCATAATGGGGAGTATTATCATCACCCCATGAAAGTCCAGGTTGGGCGGATCCATAATGAGGGGTATTATCATCACCCCATGAAAGTCCAGGTTGGATGGACTCGTAATGGGGGGTATTATTGTCACCTCATGAAAGTCCAGGTTGGGTGGACTCATAATGGAGGGGTATTATCATCACCCCATGAAAGTCCAGGACATGTGGATCCATAATGTTGGGGGTATTATCGCCACCCTATGAATGTCCAGATCTGGCAGACCCATAATGGAGGGGTATTATCACCCCATTATGAAAGTCTGGGTCCGGTGGACCCATGATGGTGAAGTATTATAGTCATGCCATGAAAGTTCGGGTCGGGCGGTCCTGTAATGGGGGGGGGTATTATCTTCACCCCATGAAAGTCTGGGTCAGGAGGACCCGTAATGGGGGGTATTATCATCTCTCAATGAAAGTCCAGGTCATGCGGACCCATATTGGGGGCATTATCGTCACTCGATGAAAGTCTGGGTCAGGCGGATCCATAATGGGGGGGTATTATCATCAACACATGACAGTATGGGTTGGGAAGACCTGTAATTGGGGGGATTATCATCACCCCATGAAAGTCCTGGTCAGGCCAACCCATAATGGGGGTATTATCTTCTCCCCATGAAAGTCCGGGTTGGGCGACCTGTAATGGGGGGCATTGTCACCCCATGAAAGTACGGATTGGGTGACCCATAATGGAAGGGTATTACCATCACCCCATGAAAATCCGAGTCGGTTTGACCCATAATGAGGGGTATTATCATTTCCCTATGAAAGTCCAGGATGGGCTGACCTGTAATGGGGGGGTACTATCCCCACCCCATGAAAATACAAGTTGGGCGGACACATAATGCGGGAGTACTATCATCGTCCCATGAAAGTTTGGGTCAGGCAGACCCGTAATGGGGAGTATTATCGTCACCCCATGAAAGTCCGGGTTGGGCGGACCAGTAATGGGGGGGCATTATCATCACCCAATGAACATCCAGGTTGGCCAGACTAGTAATGGGAGGTATTATCGTCACCCCATGAAAGTCCAACTAGGGTAGACCCATAATGGGTGCTATTATAATTACCCCATCACATTCTGGGTCGGGCAGACCTGTAATGGGGGGATTATCATCACCCCATGAAAGTCTGGGTCTGGCAGACCCTTAATTGGGAGTTATTATCCTCACCCCATAAAAGTCCAGGTCGGGTGGACCGGTAATAGGGGGATATTATCGTCACCCCATGAAAGTCTGGGTCAGGCATACCTGAAATGGGGGGTATTATACCCACCCCATTAAAGTCCGGGTTTAGCAGACCTGCATGGAGGTATTATCCTCACCCCATGAAAGTCAGGGTCAGGCTGACCCATAATGGGGGGATATTATCATCCCCCCATGAAAGTCTGGGTTGGGCTGACCCATAATTGGGGGGTAATATCATCACCCCTTGAAAGTCTGGGTCGGCTGACCCATAATGAGGGCGTATTATCGTCACCGCATGAAAGTTCAGGTCGGGCTAAGTAGTAATGGGGGTATTATCATCACCCCATGAAAGTCTGGGTCGGGCTGACCCATAATGGGGGGTACTATCATCATCCCATGAATGTCTGGGATGGGCAGACCCATAATGGGGGGTATTATCACCCCATGAAAGTCCAGGTCAGGCATGTCACCCTGACATGGACTTTCATGGCATGATAATACCCCCCCATTATGTGTCACTCTGACATGGACTTTCATGGGGTGCTGATAATACCCATCATTATGTGTCTCGCTAGTGGACCTCATCATGGGGTAATACCCATCATTTATGTGTCACCTTGACATGGACTTTCATGGGATGATGATAACTCCCTATTATGTTTCACCCTGAGATGTACTTTCTTGGGGTGATGATAATACCCTCTCATTATTTGTCACCCTGACATGGGCTTTCATGGGGTAGTGATAATACACCCCTCATTATGTCTCCCCTGGTTGACCTCATAATGGGCTGATAATACCCCCATTATGTGTCACCCTGCCATTGACTTTTATGGGGTGATAAAATACCCCCCATTATGTGCCACCCTTACATGGACTTTCATGGGTTGATGATTATACCCTCCCATTATGTGTAACCCTGCCCCTGGACCTTCATGGGGTAATGGTAATACCCACCATTTCTTCCCCTGAAATGGACTTTCATAGCATGATGATAATACCCCCATTATGTGTCCCCATTGTGGATCTCATCATGGGGTGAAGATAATACCCCCCATTATGTGTTACCCTGACATGAGCTTTCATGGGGTGATGCTAATACCTCACCATTATGTGTCACCCTGACAAGGACTTTCAAGAGGTGATGAAAATACCCCCTATTATGTGTCACCCTGACATGGACTTTCATGGTGTGATGATAATACCCACCCATTACGTGTCTCCCGATTGGGCCTCATCATGGGGTGATAGTAATGCCCCCATTATATGTCATCCTGGCATGTTCTTTAATGGGGTGATGGTAATACCCCCATTATGTGTCACCCCAACATGGGCTTTCATGGGATGATAATACCCCCCATTATGTGTCACCCTGACATGGACATTCATAGGGTGATGATAATACCCCCATTATCTGTCCCCCTTGTGGACCTCATCATGGGGTGATGATAATACCCCCATTATGTGTCACACTGACATTGACTTTCATGGGGTGATGGTAATACCTTCCTGTTATTGTGTCACCCTGACATGGACTTTCATCAAGTGTTGAATATACCCCCCCCATTATGTGTCACCCTGACATGGACTTTTATGGAGTAGTGATAATACTCCACATTTTGTGTCACACTAACATGGACTTTCATGGGGTGATGATACTACCCCCATTACGTGTCTCTCGAGTGGACATCATCATAGGGTGATAATAATACCCCCATTATATGTCAGCCTGGAATGCACTTTCATGGGGTGATGATAATATCCCCAATATGTGTCTCCCGAGTTGACCTCATCATGGGGTGATGATAATACCCCCATTATGTGTCACCTTGACATGGTCTTTCATGGGGTGATGATAATACCTCCATTACGTGTCACACTGACATGAACTTTCAATGGGAGATTATAATACCCCTCCATTATGTGTCACCTGACATGGACTTTCATGGGGTGATGATACTACCTTCCCATTATGTGTCAGTCTGACATGGACTTTCATTGGATGATGATAACCCCCATTATGTGTATCCCGAGTGGATCTCATCATGGGGTGATGATTATACCCCCATTACATGACACCCTGACATAGACTTTCATAGAGTGATGGTAATACTTCCCCATTACATGACTCCCGAGTTGACCTATTCATGGGGTAATGATAATACAGCACATTATATGTCCCCCTGACATTGACTTTCATGGGGTGATAATACCCCCATTATGTGTCACCTGATATGGACTTTCATATGGTGATGAAAATACCCCTGATTATGTGTCCCTCTTGGGGACCTCATCATGGGGTGATGATAATGCCCCCCATTATGTGTCACCCTGACATTGACTTTCATGGAATGATGATACCGCCCCATTATGTGTCACCCTGGCATGGACTTTCTTGGGGTGATGATAATACCATCATTATGTGTCACCCGAGTGGACCTCATCATGGGGTGATGATAATACCCCCATTATGTTTCACCCTGACATGGACTTTCATGGGGTGATGAAAATACCCCCATTATGTGTCACCCTGACATTGACTTTCATGCAGTGATGATAATGCCCCCATTATGTGTCACCCTGACATGGACTTTCATGGGGTGATGATAATACCCTCAATTATGTCTCTCTTGAGTGGACCTCATGATGGGGTGATGATAATACCCCAATTATATGTCACCCTGACATGTATTTTTATGGGTGATAATGCCCCCTTTTACATGTGTCCCGAGTGAGCCTCATCATTGGGGGATAATACTCCCACCATTTTGTGTCTCCCTGATGTGGACTTTCATGGGGTGATGATAACCCCATTATGTCTCTCCTGAGTAGATCTCATGATAGGGTTATGATAATACCCCCTTTACATGTCACCCTGAAATGGACTTTCATGGGGTGCTAATACCCCCCATTATGCGTCTCCCAAGTGGACCTCATCATGGGATGATGATAATTTCCCCAATCTGTATCACTCTGACATGGACTTTCATGGGGTGATGACAATACCCCCCCTTATGTGTCACCCTGACATGGACTTTCATGGGGAGATTATAATACCCCCTTATATGTCAACCTGACATGGACTTTCATATGGTGATGAAAATACCCCCGATTATGCATCCCTCTTGTGGACCTCATCATGGGGGTGATGATAATGACCCCCATTATGTGTCACCCTGACATTGACTTTTGTGGCATGATGATAATACCCCCATTATGTGTCACCCTGACATGGACTTTCATTGAATGATGATAATACCCCCATTATGTGTCACCCTGACATGGACTTTCATGGGATGATGATAATACCCCCATTATGTGTCACCCTGAAATGGACTTTCATGTGGTGATGATAATATCCCCATTATGTGTTACCCTGACATGGACTTTCATGGGGTGATAAAAATATCTCGTATTATGTGTTACTCTGACATGGACTTTCATGGGGTAAGGATAATACCCTTGCCATTTTGTGTCACCCTGACATGGACTTTCATGAGGTGATGATAATACCCACTATTATGTCTCTCCCAAGTGGATCTCATGATGGGATGATGATAATACCCCCAATTATATGCCACCCTGACATGTCCTTTCATGGGGTGATAATACCCCCATTACATGTGTCCCGAGTGAGCCTCGTCATAGGGTGATGATCATACCCCCCATTATCTGTCACCCTGACATGGACTTTCATGGGGTGATGATCATACCCCCAATATGTGTCTGCTATGTGGACCTCATCATGGGGTGATGATAATACCACCCCATTGTGTCACCCTGACATGGACTTTCATTGGGTGATGATAATACCCCACCATTACATGTCTCCCAAGTGGACCTCATCATGGGGTGATGATAATACCCCACCATTACGTGTCTCCCGAGTGGACCTCATCATGGGATGATGATAATACCCTGATCCTGTGTCACTCTGAGAGGGACTTTCTTTGGGTGATGACAATACCCCCCATTATGTGTCACCCTGGCATGGATTTTTATGGGGAGATGATAATACCCCCCATTATGTGTCACCATAACATGGGCTTTCATGGGGTGGTGACAATACCCCCAATTCTGTGTCACTCTGAGATGGACTTTCATGGGGTGATGACAATACCCTCCATTATGTGTCACCATGACATGGACTTTCTTGGGGTGATGATAATACCCAAATTAGGTGTCACCCTGACATGGACTTTCATGCGGTGATGATAATATCCCCATTATGTGTCACCCTTACATGGACTTTCATAGAGTGATGAAAATACCCCCAATTATGTGTTACCCTGACATGGGCTTTCATGGGGTGATGATAATACCCCCACCATTTTGAGTCACCCTGACATGGACTTTCATGTGGTGATGATAATAACCCCATTATGTCTCTCCCGAGTAGACCTCATGATGGGGTGATGATAATACCCCCATTTACATGTCACCCTGACATGGACTTTCATGGGGTGCTAATACCCCCTTTATGTGTCTCCCAAGTCAACCTCATCATAGGTTGATGATAATGACCCCCATTATGTGTTAACCTGACATGGGCTTTCATGAGGTGTTGATAATATCCCCAATACGTGTCTCCTATGTGGACCTCATCTTGGGGTGATGATAATGCCCACGTTATGTGTCACCCTGACATGGACTTTCATGGGGTGATGATAATACCTGCATTGTTTGTTACCCTGACATGGATTTTCATAGGGTGATGATAATACCCCCCAGATAGACTTTCATGGGGTGATTATAATACCCCCATTATAAGTCACCCTGACATGTACTTTCATAAGGTGATGATAATCCTCCCATTACATGTGTCCCATGTAGACCTCGACATGATGTGATGATAATAGCCCCCATTATGTGTCACCCTGACATGGACTTTTATGAAGTGATGATAATACCTGCATTATGTGTCACCCTGATATGGACTTTCATTGGGTGATGATAATACCCTCTCATTATGTGTCACCCTGAGATGGACTTTCATGGGGTGATGATAATACACCCAATACATGTATTCCTTGTGGATTTCATCATGGGGTGATTATACTACCCCTCATTATGTGTCAGCCTGACATGAACTTTCATGGGGTGATGATACTACCTCCCCATTCTGTGTAACCCTCACATGGGCATTCATGGGGTGATACTACCCCCTATTATTTGTCACCCTGCTATGGACTTTCATGGGGTGATGATAATACCCCTCATTACGTGTCTCGTGAGTGGACCTCATCATGGGGTGATAATACCCCCCATTATGTGTCACCCTTAGATGGACATTCATGGGGTAATGATAATACCCCCATTATGTGTCAACCTGACATGGACTTTCATGGGGTGATGATACCTCCCCATTATTTGTCACCCTGACATGGATTTTCATGGATTGATGATAATACCCCCCATTATGTGTCATGCTGACATAGACCTTCATGGGTTGATGATAATACCCCCTCATTATTTGTCGCCCTGAGATGGACTTTCATGCGATGTTGATTATACCCCCATTATGTCTCCCCCTTGTAGACCTCATAATGGGGTGATGATACTACCCCCATTATGTCTCCCCCTTGTAGACCTCATAATGGGGTGATGATAATACCCCCATTATGTGTCAGCCTGACATTAACTTTCTTGGGGTTGATGATAATGCCTCCCAATTATGGGTCACCATGACATGGACTTTCATGGGGTGATGATAATACCCGCATTATGTGTCACCCTGACATGGACTTTCATGGGGTGATGATAATACCTTTGCCATTTTGTGTCACCCTGACATGGACTTTCATGGGGTGATGATAATACCCCCATTATGTCTCTCCTGAGTGGACTTCATGGTAGGGTGATGATAATACCCACAAATATATGTCACCCTGACATGGACTTTCATGGGGTGATAATACCCCCAATTACATATCGCCCGATTGAACCTCATCATAAGGTGATGATAATACCCCCCCATTATGTGTCACCCTGACATGGACTTTCATGGGGTGAAGATAATACCCCCAATATGTGACTCCTATGTGGACCTCATCATGGGGGGATAGTAATACCCCCCCATTATGTGTCACCCTGACATGGAATTTCATGGGGTGATGATAATACCTGCATTATGTGCCACCCTTACATGGACTTTCAGAGAGAGATGATACCTCCCCATTATGTGTCACCCTGACATGGGCTTTCATGGAGTGAGATAATACACCACCATTATGTGTCATGCTGACATAGACTTTCATAGGGTGATGATAATACCCCATCATTATTTGTCACCCTGACATAGACTTTCATGGGGTGGTGACAATACCCCCCATTATGTCACCCGATTGGACCTCATCATGGGGTGATGAAAACACCCCCTGATTATGTGTCCCCTTTGTGGACCTCATCATGGGATGATGATAAAGCCCCTCATTATGTGTCACCCTGACATAGACTTTCATGGGCTGGTGATAATACCTCCCCATTATGTGTCTCCCGATTGGACCTCATCATGGGGTGAAAAAAATACTCCCCGATTATGTGTTCCCTTTGTAGACTTCATCATGGGGTGATAATAATACCCCTCATTATGTGTCACCATGACATGGACTTTCATAGGGTGATGATAATACCCCCATTATGTGTCACCCTGACATGGACTTTCATAGAGTGATGAAAATACCCCCATTATGTGTTACCCTGACATGGACTTTCATGGGGTGATGACAATACCCCGATTATGTCTCTCCTGAGTGGACCTCATGGTAGGGTGATGATAATACCCCCAATTGTATGTCACCCTGACATGGACTTTCATGGGGTGATAATACCCACAATTATGTGTCTCCCGATTGAAACTCATCATAAGCTGATGATAATACCCCCCATTATGTGTCACCCTGACATGGACTTTCATGGAGTGATGATAATACCCCCACTATGTGACTCATATGTAGACCTCATCATGGGGTGATAATAATACCCCCCATTATATGTCACCCTGACATGGAATTTCATGGGGTGATGATAATACCCGCATTATGTGTCACCCTGGCATGGACTTTCATGGGGTGATGATAATACCCCCATTATGTGTCACCCTGACATGGACTCTCATGGAGTGATGATAATACCCCCACTATGTGACTCATATGTGGACCTCATCATGGGGTGATAATAATAATACCCCCCATTATGTGCCACCTTGACATGGAATTTCATGGGGTGATGATAATACCCCCCATTATGTGTCACCCTGAAATGGACTTTCATGGGAACCTTCAATTATAAGTCATCCTGACGTACTTTCATGGGGTGATGATAATGCACCCCATTACCTGTGTCCCGAATAGACTTTGTCATGGGGTGATGATAATAGCCCCCCATTATGTGTCACCCTGACATGGACTTTCATGGGGTGATGATACTAACTGCATTATATGTCACCCTGACATGGACTTTCATTGGGTGATGATAATACTTCCCCATTATGTGTCATCCTGAGATGGACTTTCATGGGGTGATGATAATACTCTCAATACGTGTCTCCCATGTGGACCTCATCATGGGGTAATATCCTCCATTTACGTGTCACCCTGACATGGACTTTCATGGGGTGATGATAAAACCCCCATTATGTGTCACCTTGAGATGGACTTTCATGTGGTGATGATACTTCCCCATTGTGTCACCCTGGCATGGACTTTCATGGGGTGATGATAATACCCACTCATTATTTGTCACCCTGACATGGACTTTCATGGGGTGGTGATAATACCCCCATTATGTGACACTCTGACATTGTCTTTCATGGGATTGATGATAATACCTCCGCATTATGTGTCACTGTGACATGGACTTTCATGGGGTGATGAAAATACCCCAATTATGTGCCACCCTTACATGGACATTCATGGGGTGATAACCCCCCATTATGTGTCACGCTGACATTGACTTTCATAGGTTGATGATAATACCACCCCCATTATGTGGCACCCTGACAGGGACTTTCATGGTGTCATGATTATACCCTGCCATTACGTGTATCCCAAGTGGACCGTAATATGGAGTGATGATAAGACCCCCATTATGTGTCACCTTGACATGGACTTTCATGGGATGATGATAATGCCCTCTATTACATGCCTCCCTAGTGGACCTCATCATGGGGTGATGATAATATCCCCATTCTGTGTCACCTTGTCAGGTACTTTTATGGGGTGATAATAATATGCCCCATAACATGTCTCCTGAGTGGCTTCATGATGCAGTGATGATAATACCTCTCATTATGTGTCACCCTGACATGGAGTTTCATCTGGTCATGATAATACCCCCCATTATGTGTCACCCTGATGGACTTTAATGGGGTGATGATAATACCCCCATAACGTGTTACCCGAGTTGACTTCATCATGGGGTGATGATAATTCCCCCATTATGTGTCACTCTGACATGGACTTTCATGGAGTGATTATAATACCCCCCCATTATGTTTCACCATGACATGGCTTTATTTGGGTGATGATAATACCCCACATTATTTCTCACCCAGACATGGACTTTCATGGGGTGATGATAATACTACCCTATTATGTGTCTTCTGAGTGGATCTAATCATGGGGTGATGATAAGCCCCCATTATGCATCACCCTGACATGGCCTTTCTTGGATTGATGATACCCTCCATTATATGTCACCCTGACATGGACGTTCATGGGTGATGATAATACCCCCACTACGTGTCACCCTGACAGTGACTTTCATGGTGATGATATGACTTTATTGATGATAATACCCTCCATTATGTGACACCCTGACATGGACTTTCATGGGGGTGATGATAATACCACCCCATTATGTGTCTACCTGACATGGACTTTCATGGGGTGATGGTAATACCCCCCATTCAGTGCCACCCTGACATGGACTTTCGTAAGGTGAAGATAATACCCCGCCATTGTGTTACCCTGACATGGACTTTCTTGGGATCATTATAATACCCCCATTATGTGTCAGCCTGACATGCACTTTCATGGGGTAATGATAACCCCCCTATTATGTGTCACCCTGACATGGACTTTCATAGGTTCATGTTAAAACTCCCCATTATGTGTCACCCTGACATGGACTTTCTTCGGGTGATGATAATACATCCCCATTGTCTGCAATCCTGACCTGGACTTTCATGGGGTGAGGGTAATACTCCCATTACTTGCATTCTGAGTGGACCTCATCATTCCATGATGCGGTCACCTCAGAAGACATGTAATGGGGTTGATGATAATACCCCCCATTATGTGTCTTCCAGTGAATCTCATCATGGGGTGATGATAATCCCCACCCATTATGTGTCACCCTGACATGGACTTGCATGGGATGATGATGATCCCCACCCATTATGTGTCACCCTGACATGGACTTGCATGGGATGATGATGATCCCCACCCATTATGTGTCACCCTGACATGGACTTGCATGGGATGATGATAATACCTTCCCAATATGTGTCACCACGACATGGACTTTCATGGGGTGATGATAATACTCCCAATACGTGTCTCCAATGTGGACCTCATCATGGGGTGATGATATTACTGCTCATTATATGACACCCTGAGATGGACTTTCATGAGTTGATGATACTTCCTCCCCATTATGTGTCACCCTGACATGGACTTTCATGGCATGATAATACCCCCAATGATGTGTCACCCTGACATGGACTTTCATGGGGTGATGATAATACCTGCATTATGTGTCACCCTGACATGGACTTTCATTGGGTAATGATAATACCCATTATGTGACACCCTGAGATGGATTTTCATGGGGTGATAATAATACCTTCCATTATGTGTCTCATGAGTGGACCTCATCATGGGGTAATACCCTCCATTTATGTGTCAACCTGACATGGACTTTCATGGGGTGATGATAAAAACCCCATTTTGTGTCACGCTGAGATGGACTTTCATGGGATGATGATAATATCCACTCATTATTTGTCACCCTGACATGGACTTTCATGGGGTGGTGATAATACCCCCCATTATGTGTCACTCTGACATTAACTTTCATGGGATTGATGATAATACCTATGCATTATGTGTCACTGTGACATGGACTTTCATGGGGTGATGAAAATACCCCCATTATGTGCCACCCTTACATGGACATTCATGGGGTGGTGATCATACCCCCCATTATGTGTCACTCTGACATTGACTTTCATAGGTTGATGATAATATCACCCCCATTATGTGTCACCCTGACAGGGACTTTCATAGGTTGATGATAATATCACCCCCATTATGTGTCACCCTGACAGGGACTTTCATGGTGTCATGATTATACCCTGCCATTACGTGTATCTCGAGTGGATCGTAATATGGGGTGATGATAATACCCCCATTATGTGTCACCTTGACATGGACTTTCATGGGGTGATGATAATGCCCTCTATTACATGCCTCCCTAGTGGACCTCATCATGGGATGATGATAATATCCCCATTCTGTGTCACCCTGACATGGACTTTCATAGGGTGATGATAATACCCCACACTATGTGTCCCTCTTTTGGACCTCATCATGGGGTAAAGATATTACCCCCCATTATGTGTTACCTTGTCAGGTACTTTCATGGGGTGATAATACGCCCCATAACATGTCTCCTGAGTGCCTTCATGATGCAGTGATGATAATACCTCTCATTATGTGTCACCCTGACATGAACTTTAATGTGGTGATGATAATACCCCCATAATGTGTTACCCGAGTTGACCTCATCATGGGGTGATGATAATTCCCCCATTATGTGTCACTCTGACATGGACTTTCATGGAGTGATTATAATACCCCCCATTATGTTTCACCATGACATGGCTTTCTTTTGGTGATGATAATACCCCACAATATTGCTCACCCAGACATGGACTTTCATGGGGTGATGATAATACTACCCTATTATGTGTCTTCTGAGTCTATCTCATCATGAGGTGATGATAAGCCCCCATTATGCATCACCCTGACATGGCCTTTCATGGATTGATGATGCCCTCCATTATATGTCACCCTGACATGGACTTTCATGGGGTGATGATAATACCCCCCACTACGTGTCACCCTGACAGGGACTTTCGTGGGTTGATGATAATACCCTCCATTATGTGTCACCCTGACATGGACTTTCATGGGGTGATGATAATACCACCCCATTATGTGTCTCCCTGACATGGACTTTTATGGGGTGATGGTAATACCCCCCCATTCAGTGCCACCCTGACATGGACTTTTGTAAGGTGAAGATAATACCACGCCATTATGTGTTACCCTGACGTGGACTTTCTTGGGGTCATTATAATACCCCCCATTATGTGTCAGCCTGACATGCACTTTCATGGGGTAATGATAACCTCCCCATTGTGTCACCCTGACATGGACTTTCATAGGTTCATGTTAAACCCCCCCCCATTATGTGTCACCCTGACATGGACTTTCTTCGGGTGATGATAATACACCCCCATTGTCTGCAATCCTGACCTGGACTTTCATGGGGTGAGGGTAATGCTCCCATTACTTGCCTTCCGAGTGGACCTCATCACTCCATGATGAGGTCACCTCAGAAGACACGTAATGTGGGGTGATGATAATACCCCCCATTATGTGTCTTCCAGTGAATCTCATCATGGGGTGATGATAATCCCCACCCATTATGTGTCACCCTGACATGGACTTGCATGGGATGATGATAAAACCTCCCCAATATGTGTCACCACGACATGGACTTTCATGGAGTGATTATAATACCCCCCATTATGTTTCACCATGACATGGCTTTCTTTGGGTGATGATAATACCCCACAATATTGCTCACCCAGACATGGACTTTCATGGGGTGATGATAATACTACCCTATTATGTGTCTTCTGAGTCTATCTCATCATGAGGTGATGATAAGCCCCCATTATGCATCACCCTGACATGGCCTTTCATGGATTGATGATGCCCTCCATTATATGTCACCCTGACATGGACTTTCATGGGGTGATGATAATACCCCCACTACGTGTCACCCTGACAGGGACTTTCATGGGTTGATGATAATACCCTCCATTATGTGTCACCCTGACATGGACTTTCATGGGGTGATGATAATACCACCCCATTATGTGTCTCCCTGACATGGACTTTTATGGGGTGATGGTAATACCCCCCATTCAGTGCCACCCTGACATGGACTTTTGTAAGGTGAAGATAATACCACGCCATTATGTGTTACCCTGACGTGGACTTTCTTGGGGTCATTATAATACCCCCCATTATGTGTCAGCCTGACATGCACTTTCATGGGGTAATGATAACCTCACCATTGTGTCACCCTGACATAGACTTTCATAGGTTCATGTTAAACCCCCCCATTATGTGTCACCCTGACATGGACTTTCTTCGGGTGATGATAATACACCCCCATTGTCTGCAATCCTGACCTGGACTTTCATGGGGTGAGGGTAATGCTCCCATTACTTGCCTTCCGAGTGGACCTCATCACTCCATGATGAGGTCACCTCAGAAGACACGTAATGTGGGGTGATGATAATACCCCCCATTATGTGTCTTCCAGTGAATCTCATCATGGGGTGATGATAATCCCCACCCATTATGTGTCACCCTGACATGGACTTGCATGGGATGATGATAAAACCTCCCCAATATGTGTCACCACGACATGGACTTTCATGGGGTGATGATAATGCCCTCCATTAACTGTCACCCTGACATGGACTTTCATGGGGTGATGATAATAGCCTCCATTACATGCCACACTGACATGGACTTTAATGGGGTGATAATAATACCCCCTCATTATGTTTCACCCTGACTTGGACTTTCATGGGGTAATGATAATACCCCCCCATTAGTTATCACCCTGACATGGAGTTTCATGGGGTAATGATAATAACCCCCATTGCTTGTCTCCTGAGTGGCTTCATGATGCGGTGATGATAACACCCCGCATTATGTGTCACCCTGACATAGACTTTCATGGGGTGATGACAATACCCCCCCATTAAGTGTCACCCAGACATGGACGTTCATGGGGTGATGACAATACCCCCCATTAAGTGTCACCCTGACATGGACTTTCATATGGTGATAAAATACCCTGATTATGTTTCCCCCTTGTGGACCTCATCATAGGGTGATGATAATGGTCCCCATTATGTCATCCTGATATGGACTTTCATGGGGTAATGAAAATACCCCCTTTATTTCTCTCCCAAATGCACCTCATGATGGGGTGATTATAATACCCCCAATTATATGTTACCCTAAGATGGACTTTCATGGGGTGATAATACCCCCATTACATTCCTCCCAAGTGGACCTCGTCATAGGGTGATGATAATACCCCTACATTATGTGTCACTCTGACATGGACTTTCATGGGGTGATGATAATATCCTCTAATACGTGTCTCCTATGTGAACCTCATGATGGGGTGATGATATAACCCCACCATTATGTGTCACCCTGACATGGACTTTCATTGGGTGATGATACTACCTCCCCATTATGTGTTACCCTAACATGGACTTTTTGGGGTTATAATACCCCCCATTATGTGTCACCCAGACATGGACGTTCATGGGGTGATGATAATACCCACATTATGTGTCACCCTGACATGGACTTTCATGGGGTGATAATAATACCCCCCATTATGTGTCATCCTGACTTGTACTTTCATGGGGGGTGATATTACCCACATTACGTGTGTCCCAAATAGACCTTGTCATGGGACGATGATAATAGCCCCCCATTGTGTCACCCTGACATGGACTTTCATGCGGTGATGATAATACCTGCATTATGTGTCACCCTGACATGGACTTTCATTTGGTGATGATAATACCCTCCATTATGTGTCACCATGAGATGGACGTCATGGGGTGATGATAATACCCCAATACGTGTCTCCCATGTGGACCTCATCATGGGGTGATGATACTACCTACCCATTATGTGTCACCCCGAAATGGGCATTCATGGGGTGATGATAATACCCCCCATTATGTGCCTCATGAGTGGACCTCATCATGACTTGCTAATACCCTCATTATGTGTCACCCTGACATGGACTTTCATGGGGTGATGACACCTCCCCATTATGTGTCACCCTGACATGGACTTTCATGGAGTGATGATAATAAACCCCATTATGTGTCACTCTGACATAGACTTTTATGGGGCGATGATAATACCCTCTCATTATTTGTCACCCTGAGATGGACTTTCATGGGGTGGTGATAATACCCCCCATTATGTCTCCCCCTTGTGGACCTCATCATGGGGTGATGATAATACCCCCAATATGTGTCACCCTGACATTGACTTTTATGGGTTTGATGATAATACTTCCCCATTATGTGTTACCCTGACATGGGTGATGAAAATACCCCACATTATGTGCCACCCTGACATGGACATTTGTGGGGTGATGATTATACCGCCCCATTATGTGTCACTCTGACATTGACTTTCATGGGGTGCTGATAATACCACCCCATTATGTGTCACCCTGACAGGGACTTTCATGGAGTGATGATTATACCTTGCCATTACGTATCTCTCGAGTGCACCATATCATGGAGTGATTATAATACCCCCTTTGTGTCACCTTGACATGGACTTTCATGGGGTGTTGATAATACCCCCCATTATGTGTCACCCTGACATGGACTTTCATGGGGTGATGATACCTCCCCATTATGTGTCACCCTGACATGGACTTTCTTGGAGTGATGATAATAACCCCACAGTGGATTATCTGTTTCCATTTCGTCCAGTCCTCTGCATCTTGCTCTGTCACACCAACCACCTACATGTCCTCTCTCACCACATCTATAAACCTTATCTTAGGCCTTCCTCTTTTCCTGTTACCTGGTAGCTTCATCCTTAGCATCTTTTTCCCAATATGCTCAGCATCCCTCCTCAGCACATGTCCAAACCAACGTAATCTTGCCTCTCTGGCTTTGTCTCCAAACCTTCCAACCTGGGCTGACCCTCTTAATATACTTATTCCTAATCCTGTCCACCTTCATCACACCCAGTGCAAATCTTAACATTTTTAACTCTGCCACATCCAGCTCTAACTCCTATCTTTTTGTCAATGCCACTGTCTCCAACCCATATAACATAGCTGGTATTGCTACCCTCTTGTAGACCTTCCCTTTCACTCTTACTGGTACTCGTCTGTCACAAATCATTCCTGACACTCGTCTCCATCCAATCCATCTTGACTGTACTCTCTTCTTCACCTCTCTTCCACACTCACTATTACTCTGAACTATTGATCCCAAGTATTAAACTCATCCACCTTTGCCACCTTTACTTCTTGCATCCTCACCATTCCTCTATCCTCCATCTCATTCACACACATATATTCTGTCTTAGTCCTGCTGACCTTCATTCCTCTACTCTCTAGAGCATCTCTCCATCTCTCCAGGGTCTCCTCCACCTGTTCCCTACTCTCACTACAGATCGCAATGTCATCTGCAACCATCATAGTCCATGGGGACTCCTGTCTGATCTCGTTAATCAACCTGTCCATCACCATTGCAAATAAGAAAGGGCACAGAGCTGATCCTTGATGTAATCCCACCTCCACCTTAAATGCATCTCTCACTTCCACTGCAGATCTCACTGCTGTCACACTACCCTCGTACATATCCTGTACCACTCTTACATACTTCTCTGACACTCCCAACTTCCTCCTACAATACCACAACTCCTCCCTAGGTACCCTGTCATATGCTTTCTCTAAGTCTACAAAACACAATGCAGCACTTTCTGACTTTCTCTGTACTTCTCCAACAACATTCTCAGATGGACTATCACGGGGTGGTGATAATACCTCCCATTATGTCTCCACCTTGTGGACCTCATCATGGGGTGATGATTATACCCTGCCATTACATGTCTTGTGCGTGGACCGTATCATGGGGTGATGATAATACCCCCATTATGTGTCACCCTGACATGGACCTTCATGAGGTAATGATAATACCTGACATTGTGTCACCCTGACATGGACCTTCATGGGGTAATGATAATACCTGACATTGTGTCAACCTGACATGGACTTTCATAGGGTGATGATAATACCCCCCATTATGTGTCACCCTGACATGGACTTTCTTGGGGTGATGATAATACCCCCTTATTATGTGTCATGCTGACATAGAATTTCATGGGGTGATGATAATACCCCCATTATGTGTCACCCTGACATGGGCTTTCATGGGGTGATGACAATACCCCCATTCTGTGTCACTCTCAGATGGACTTTCATGGGGTGATGACAATACACACCATTATGTGTCACCATGACATGGACTTTCCTGGGGTGATGATAATACCCAAATTAGGTGTCACCCTGACATGGACTTTTATAGGGTGATGAAAATACCCCCTGATTATGTGTCCCCCTTATGGCCCTCATTATGGGGTAATGAAAATGCCCCCTATTATATGTCACTCTGATATTGACTTTCATGTGGTGATGATAATAATTTCCCATTATATGTCACCCTGACATGGACTTTCTTGGTTTGATGATAATACTCAGCATTACATGTCTCCCGGGTGAACCTCATCATGGGGTGATGAAAATACCCCCATTCTGTGTCACTCTGAGATGGACTTTCATGGGGTGATGACAGTACCCTCCATTATGTGTCACCATGACATGGACTTTCCTGCGGTGATGATAATACTCAAATTAGGTGTCACCCTGACATGGACTTTCATGCGGTGACGATAATACCCCCATTATGTGTCACCCTTACATGGACTTTCATAGAGTGATGAAAATACCCCCATTATGTGTTACCCTGACATGGACTTTCATGGGGTGATGATAATACCCCCACCATTTTGTGTCACCCTGACTTGGACTTTCATGGGGTGATGATACTACCTCCCCATTCTGTGTAACCCTAACATGGGCTTTCATGGGGTGATACTACCCCCTATTATTTGTCACCCTGCCATGGACTTTCATGGGGTGATGATAATACCCCTCATTACATGTCTCGTGAGTGGACCTCATCATGGGGTGATAATACCCCCCATTATGTGTCACCCTTAGATGGACATTCATGGGGTAATGATAATACCCCCATTATGTGTCACCCTGAGATGGACTTTCATGGGGTGATGATACCTCCCCATTATGTGTCATCCTGACATGGATTTTCATGGATAGATGATAATAACCCCCCATTATGTGTCATGCTGACATAGACCTTCATGGGGTGATGATAATACCCCCTCATTATTTGTTGCCCTGAGATGGACTTTCATGCAGTGTTGATTATACCCCCATTATGTCTCCCCCTTGTAGACCTCATAATGGGGTGATGATAATACCCCCATTATGTCTCCCCCTTGTAGACCTCATAATGGGGTGATGATAATACCCCCATTATGTGTCAGCCTGAGATTAACTTTCTTGGGGTTGATGATAATGCCTCCCAATTATGGGTCACCATGACATGGACTTTCATGGGGTGATGATAATACCCCCATTATGTGTCACCCTGACATGGACTTTCATGGGGTGATGATAATACCCTTGCCATTTTGTGTCACCCTGACATGGACTTTCATGGGGTGATGTTAATACCCCCATTATGTCTCTCCTGAGTGGACTTCATGGTAGGGTGATGATAATACCCACAATTATATGTCACCCTGACATTGGACTTTCATGGGGTGATAATACCCCCAATTACATATCGCCCGATTGAACCTCATCATAAGGTGATGATAATACCCCCCCATTATGTGTCACCCTGACATGGACTTTCATGGGGTGATGCTAATACCCCCAATATGTGACTCCTATGTGGACCTCATCATGGGGTGATAGTAATACCCCCCATTATGTGTCACCCTGACATGGAATTTCATGGGGTGATAATAATACCCGCATTATGTGCCACCCTTACATGGACTTTCATGGAGAGATGATACCTCCCCATTATGTGTCACCCTGACATGGGCTTTCATGGAGTGAGATAATACACCACCATTATGTGTCACGCTGACATAGACTTTCATAGGGTGATGATAATACCCCATCATTATTTGTCACCCTGACATAGACTTTCATGGGGTGGTGACAATACCCCCCATTATATGTCTCCCGATTGGACCTCATCATGGGGTGAAGAAAATACTCCCCGATTATGTGTTCCCTTTGTAGACTTCATCATGGGATGATAATAATACCCCTCATTATGTGTCACCATGACATGGACTTTCATGGGGTGATGATAATACCCCCATTATGTGTCACCCTGACATGGACTTTCATAGAGTGATGAAAATACCCACATTTTGTGTTACCCTGACATGGACTTTCATGGGGTGATGACAATACCCCGATTATGTCTCTCCTGAGTGGACCTCATCATAGGGTGATGATAATACCCCCAATTGTATGTCACCCTGACATGGACTTTCATGGGGTGATAATACCCACAATTATGTGTCTTCTGATTGAAAGTCATCATAAGCTGATGATAATACCCCCCATTATGTGTCACCCTGACATGGACTTTCATGGAGTGATGATAATACCCCCACTATGTGACTCATATGTAGACCTCATCATGGGGTGATAATACCCCCATTATATGTCACCCTGACATGGAATTTCATGGGGTGATGATAATACCCGCATTATGTGTCACCCTGACATGGACTTTCATGAGGTGATGATAATACTCGCATTATGTGTCACCCAGACATGGACTTTCATGGGGTGATGATAATATCCCCCCATTATGTGTCACCCTGAAATGGACTTTCATGGGAACCTTCAATTATAAGTCATCCTGACATGTACTTTCATGGGGTGATGATAATGCACCCCATTACTTGTGTCCTGAATAGACTTTGTCATGGGGTGATGATAATAGCCCCCCATTATGTGTCACCCTGACATGGACTTTCATGGGGTGATGATACTAACTGCATTATGTGTCACCCTGACATGGACTTTCATTGGGTGATGATAATACTCCACGAAGATACACTAAGTCACTGTTCATCCAAAAGTAGCCAAAAACACGGTAGTCACAAACAAACAATTTTAATGAAGCTTTCGTGTCTACACCCTTCATCAGCACATAAAATCACCTTACATAAGTTGCATTTAAATAGAGGAAGCACTGAAAAACACATGATCAAGCCAGCCAACCAGATACAAACCAAAATTAATTATGCAAATAATTTAAAATGCATCACACCCAAAACTCTTAAAGAAGTTTTACTTATATTAATAAAAAACAATTTTATATAGATTAAATATAGTTACATATAGATAAATCATTCATATCAAATAAGAACTTTTTAAAAACTTTTTAAAAGGTAGCAGCTCAAAGTTAGCATCATAAATTCTCCCTCTGACTTAATCAAAACTGGTTTGAGACTTACTGCTCCATTCAAGCCAGGCCATTTATCAGCCTGTAAACGTACTATCCACTCATATTCCTTCAATAACAAAAGATTTTCCAAGTCACCACCCCTAATACCCATTCGTACAGTGCATATGCATCTGCATTTAAAAGCATGAGTTTGAAATTCATGTAAATGTCTGAATAAACCATTTGTCTCAATCTTCCGTCTTATTTCGGACCTATGCTCTATTATTCTATCTTTAAGCTTCCTGGATGTTTTCCCTACATAAAATGCGTTACATGAAACACAGGTAGCTAAATAAACTAACTTAGTAGGACTACAATCTGCTTTGCAAGTAAACTTAAAACATTCACCTGTTGTAGGATGTCGGAAGCTATTATTATTATCATTAATATCAGAGCAACAGACACAATTATAGCACTTGAAAGTGCCCACTTTAGTACATAAAGGAGCAGATTCAGTTTGAAAATCCTTATAACATAATATTTGCTTAAACGTCTGACCATTCCTAAAGGCAAATATTGGTACTGGACCTAAAATGTCCTTTAAATCTGGTTGAGACATTAAAATTACCCAATTCTTTTGAATTATTTTACATACATCATTTGTATTGGCATTATAGGTGGTAGTAAACCTGATGACAGGCTTGCTTACTACCTTATCAGCTTCATTCCCTAATATATACTCTGAGTGAGTCAAAGCGGAACTAAAACTGGTTTATAAGGACCTCTTCTGCCTTGCAAAACCTCTTCATAACTCATATTTACATCTCTAAGGTAATAACCATTCTCAATAAACTCTTTCCTCATCTTCTCAGTTTCCTCCAAAAACACACCCTCTTCAGTTGTTAGTCTACTGACTCTTATTAACTGAGATTTTATAATGCCTCTATATATATGTACTGGATGCATGCTAGCAGTATTTAAATATCTTGCTGCATGCACATCCTTCCTATGCACCTTTGTTTCCAACCTTCCAAGTTTCCTATATACCCTTATATCTAAAAAATCCATTGTATCTAAAGAAAAATCCATCTTAAATTTAAGGAAACAGTCTTTATGGACAAATCATGGTATATGAGTAAGTTTAAAGAGTTCTTGTCTGACACTAATACTTTTAAAGTAATAACATTTGCAGATGTGAAAAATCATATTTCTCCGGTGAATTTATTCTTATATGATATGCAATTGAACCAGGACATTACAATTGAATTATTCACTTATTTAACAGTAACATGTCCTAAAATTTCACAGATTTATGGTATCCCCAAGGTGCATAAATCCATGAATGACCCACCACTAAGGCCTATCGTATCTGGTAAAGGATGGGTGACTGAGCCCATCTCTAGGTATTTACAAAAAGTGTTAGGAAAGTATTTACTGAAATGTGAAACAGTTTTAAAGGATACGGTGCACTTTTTAGAGAAACTTAGTGTGTGGTTTAATGGTGAAACTAGTTCTGATTATTTTTTAGTTACACTGGATATTGTGTCACTTTTTACGGTGATTCCAATAGAATATGGGATTGAGGCAATTAGAAGTTTTTTAACAATGCAATCCTCTCAACAAACACGTAAAATAGAGAATATTTGTCTCTTATTAGATTTGGTGTTGACAAAGAATGATTTTATTTTGATGGTGTTCCCTACAAGCAGTTAACTGGGGTTGCCATGGGGACGTCTGTAATACCTTTGCTAATTTAGTTTTATATGTATGGGAAAAACAATACATCTTAAATGAAAATAATGAATTTGCTCTTTACTTTGATTGTTACTGCAGATTTGTTGATGACTGTTTTTTTGTTTGGAAAGGGACTCTGATTCAGTTGGAAAAATTTCTGTCCTATCTCAACACTACGACAAGTTTCCTTAAATTTAAGATGGATTTTTCTTTAGATACAATGGATTTTTTAGATATAAGGGTATATAGGAAACTTGGAAGGTTGGAAACAAAGGTGCATAGGAAGGATGTGCATGCAGCAAGATATTTAAATACTGCTAGCATGCATCCAGTACATATATATAGAGGCATTATAAAATCTCAGTTAATAAGAGTCAGTAGACTAACAACTGAGGAGGGTGTGTTTTTGGAGGAAACTGAGAAGATGAGGAAAGAGTTTATTGAGAATGGTTATTACCTTAGAGATGTAAATATGAGTTATGAAGAGGTTTTGCAAGGCAGAAGAGGTCCTTATAAACCAGTTTTTAGTTCCGTTTCTTTGACTCACTCAGAGTATATATTAGGGAATTAAGCTGATAAGGTAGTAAGCAAGCCTGTCATCAGGTTTACTACCACCTATAATGCCAATACAAATGATGTATGTAAAATAATTCAAAAGAATTGGGTAATTTTAATGTCTCAACCAGATTTAAAGGACATTTTAGGTCCAGTACCAAGGTTTGCCTTTAGGAATGGTCAGATGTTTAAGCAAATATTATGTTATAAGGATTTTCAAACTGAATCTGCTCCTTTATGTACTAAAGTGGGCACTTTCAAGTGCTATAATTGTGTCTGTTGCTCTGATATTAATGATAGTAATAATAGCTTCCAACATCCTACAACAGGTGAATGTTTTAAGTTTACTTGCAAAGCAGATTGTAGTACTACTAAGTTAGTTTATTTAGCTACCCGTGTTTCATGTAATGCATTTTATGTAGGGAAAACATCCAGGAAGCTTAAAGATAGAATAATAGAGCATAGGTCCGAAATAAGATGGAAGATTGAGACAAATGGTTTATTCAGACATTTACATGAATTTCAAACTCATGCTTTTAAATTCAGATGCATATGCACTGTACGAATGGGTATTAGGGGGTGGTGACTTGGAAAATCTTTTGTTATTGAAGGAATATGAGTGGATAGTACGTTTACAGGCTGATAAATGGCCTGGCTTGAATGGAGCAGTAAGTCTCAAACCAGTTTTGATTAAGCGTCAGAGGGAGAATTTATGATGCTAACCTTGAGCTGCTACCTTTTTAAAAAGTTTTTAAAAAAGTTTTTTAAAAAAAGTTCTTATTTGATATGAATGATTTATCTATATGTAACTATATTTAATCTATATAAAATTGTTTTTTATTAATATAAGTAAAACTTCTTTAAGAGTTTTGGGTGTGATGCATTTTAAATTATTTGCATAATTAATTTTGGTTTGTATCTGGTTGGCTGGCTTGATCATGTGTTTTTCAGTGCTTCCTCTATTTAAATGCAACTTATGTAAGGTGATTTTATGTGCTGATGAAGGGTGTAGACCCGAAAGCTTCATTAAAATTGTTTGTTTGTGACTACCGTGTTTTTGGCAGCAGACAAGGGAGGGGCAGCAGTCTTTATGGACAAATCATGGTATATGAGTAAGTTTAAAGAGTTCTTGTCTGACACTAATACTTTTAAAGTAATAACATTTGCAGATGTGAAAAATCATATTTCTCAGGTGAATTTATTCTTATATGATATGCAATTGAACCAGGACATTACAATTGAATTATTCACTTATTTAACAGTAACATGTCCTAAAATTCCACAGATTTATGGTATCCCCAAGGTGCATAAATCCATGAATGACCCACCACTAAGGCCTATCGTATCTGGTAAAGGATGGGTGACTGAGCCCATCTCTAGGTATTTAAAAAAAGTGTTAGGAAAGTATTTACTGAAATGTGAAACAGTTTTAAAGGATACGGTGCACTTTTTAGAGAAACTTAGTGTGTGGTTTAATGGTGAAACTAGTTCTGATTATTTTTTAGTTACACTGGATATTGTGTCACTTTTTACGGTGATTCCAATAGAATATGGGATTGAGGCAATTAGAAGTTTTTTAACAATGCAATCCTCTCAACAAACACGTAAAATAGAGAATATTTGTCTCTTATTAGATTTGGTGTTGACAAAGAATGATTTTATTTTGATGGTGTTCCCTACAAGCAGTTAACTGGGGTTGCCATGGGGACGTCCGTGGCCAATACCTTTGCTAATTTAGTTTTATATGTATGGGAAAAACAATACATCTTAAATGAAAATAATGAATTTGCTCTTTACTTTGATTGTTACTGCAGATTTGTTGATGACTGTTTTTTTGTTTGGAAAGGGACTCTGATTCAGTTAGAAAAAATTCTGTCCTATCTCAACACTACGACAAGTTTCCTTAAATTTAAGATGGATTTTTCTTTAGATACAATGGATTTTTAGATATAAGGGTATATAGGAAACTTGGAAGGTTGGAAACAAAGGTGCATAGGAAGGATGTGCATGCAGCAAGATATTTAAATACTGCTAGCATGCATCCAGTACATATATATAGAGGCATTATAAAATCTCAGTTAATAAGAGTCAGTAGACTAACAACTGACGAGGGTGTGTTTTGGAGGAAACTGAGAAGATGAGGAAAGAGTTTATTGAGAATGGTTATTACCTTAGAGATGTAAATATGAGTTATGAAGAGGTTTTGCAAGGCAGAAGAGGTCCTTATAAACCAGTTTTAGTTCCGTTTCTTTGACTCACTCAGAGTATATATTAGGGAATGAAGCTGATAAGGTAGTAAGCAAGCCTGTCATCAGGTTTACTACCACCTATAATGCCAATACAAATGATGTATGTAAAATAATTCAAAAGAATTGGGTAATTTTAATGTCTCAACCAGATTTAAAGGACATTTTAGGTCCAGTACCAAGGTTTGCCTTTAGGAATGGTCAGACGTTTAAGCAAATATTATGTTATAAGGATTTTCAAACTGAATCTGCTCCTTTATGTACTAAAGTGGGCACTTTCAAGTGCTATAATTGTGTCTGTTGCTCTGATATTAATGATAGTAATAATAGCTTCCGACATCCTACAAGTGAATGTTTTAAGTTTACTTGCAAAGCAGATTGTAGTACTACTAAGTTAGTTTATTTAGCTACCTGTGTTTCATGTAACGCATTTTATGTAGGGAAAACATCCAGGAAGCTTAAAGATAGAATAATAAAGCATAGGTCCGAAATAAGACGGAAGATTGAGACAAATGGTTTATTCAGACATTTACATGAATTTCAAACTCATGCTTTTAAATTCAGATGCATATGCACTGTACGAATGGGTATTAGGGGTGGTGACTTGGAAAATCTTTTGTTATTGAAGGAATATGAGTGGATAGTACGTTTACAGGCTGATAAATGGCCTGGCTTGAATGGAGCAGTAAGTCTCAAACCAGTTTTGATTAAGCGTCAGAGGGAGAATTTATGATGCTAACTTTGAGCTGCTACCTTTTTAAAAAGTTTTTAAAAAAAGTTCTTATTTGATATGAATGATTTATCTATATGTAACTATATTTAATCTATATAAAATTGTTTTTTATTAATATAAGTAAAACTTCTTTAAGAGTTTTGGGTGTGATGCATTTTAAATTATTTGCATAATTAATTTTGGTTTGTATCTGGTTGGCTGGCTTGATCATGTGTTTTTCAGTGCTTCCTCTATTTAAATGCAACTTATGTACGGTGATTTTATGTGCTGATGAAGGGTGTAGACCCGAAAGCTTCATTAAAATTGTTTGTGACTACCGTGTTTTTGGCTACTTTTGGATGAACAGTGACTTAGTGTATCTTCGTGGTGGAATATTTGTGTAGCAGGTTGCCACTTACAACAACATAGGAGGAATTTAAAGCCAGCTATTCGATTTTGTTCTGTAACACCACTGCTGTCTGCAGGAATGAATTCAACTATCAAAAGGTTGTTAATTAAGTCAACTAATCCGCTGTTACAGTCTAAGTCTGTGGAATCTTCACAAAATGGTAATGTAACTAATGACTTAACTGAGTTTAACAAGCTGCTTGGCCTGTTGGAGAAAAAAGTTCAAAATTATAAACATTTACAATGGCAAAGGCTTAGTTTTTTAGCCTATTTAGATATGGGGGTAGTACCACGTGAACTGCGTATATTAAAGATGCCATCATATGGTAATACCTACCAAGAACTATTAATGCAGTGGCAGCAGCTAAATCTTGAACTGAGTATGAGCTACATGAAATTAATGAATCAATTTTTGAGAGAGTGGAAAATGACCTGTTAGAAGAAATAGACTGTCTTGAAAAGGAAGTCTCTAAACTTTGTAATACAGAATGTCTGAATGAATTATATCAGTTATTTATAAGTCGTGTTCAAGCATTGGATCACAGGCTAGAAATACAAAAGAAGCGAAAGCTTCAACGTGATATTAATGATTTTAAAAATGGTCATATCTTCAGTTGGCCGAGGGGAAATTTTGGTCAGCGCAGAACTGAAAGACTAAATAGTAGATCAGTAAAACCCACTAATAAGCTTCTTGATGAACTAGATGTATTTGAATTGCCGCTAACTCCAAGACTTGCAACAGCCAATCAGGAAGCGCATACGTCGAGTGTGTCTGCTTCTGCCCCTTCTTCGACGCATCAGAGTGAACGGAATACGATGAATGGAAATGTCAGGGACAAGGAAATGCTACCTAGTGATGCTGTGGTCGGAGAATTAAATGAGTATGTAGCTACCTCCCTTGCTGGGATTCCTGTACCTGGAACAGAAGGAAAGGAGAAGAGTAAGCAGCTTGAAATTTCATCTTTTTTACCTTTCAGGTTAAAACAACCAGAGAAGGTAGTTTCTCAGCAGAGGAACTTGCAGGAGCCCCAAGGACAAAAAACGCTGCAGAAACCGGTGCAGGTATTAAAGAGAAAAAACGAGAGTCCAAAATTACCCAGCAAGGCTCCTCGTCGCTGAGGACAGAGGTTTGCCTACTACAAGGTACTGTTAATCTTTCTAAATGTGTTTTGACTGAGCAGCATTATGGTTTACTGAAGAATGGGATGAAGTTTATCCCTACTTTTAAGGATAATATTGTGGACATTTTAACTGATGTTAAACTATTTGCAAGAAATGTTATGCTTAAATCCTTGTATAAGCAAGCAAATGATTTGGACTCTGTATGCAAAAGTTAAGTGTTTTGTACCTCAACTTTCACCTGTCATTTTAGCTTTTTTAAATATTGTTGAGAATGAGATAAGAGTTTTGTATAATGCCAAAAGTAAACATAAAAGTAGGGATGTTAAATATAAGTTATCTTTTAATGATTATAAATTGTTACAGCAAATCAAAAAAGACAAGAGTATTGTGATTAAGCAAGCAGACAAGGGAGGGGCAACAGTCTTTATGGACAAATCATGGTATATGAGTAAGTTTAAAGAGTTCTTGTCTGACACTAATACTTTTAAAGTAATAACATTTTCAGATGTGAAAAATCACATTTCTCAGGTGAATTTATTCTTATATGATATGCAATTGAACCAGGACATTACAATTGAATTATTCACTTATTTAACAGTAACATGTCCTAAAATTCCACAGATTTATGGTATCCCCAAGGTGCATAAATCCATGAATGACCCACCACTAAGGCCTATCGTATCTGGTAAAGGATGGGTGACTGAGCCCATCTCTAGGTATTTACAAAAAGTGTTAGGAAAGTATTTACTGAAATGTGAAACAGTTTTAAAGGATACGGTGCACTTTTTAGAGAAACTTAGTGTGTGGTTTAATGGTGAAACTAGTTCTGATTATTTTTTAGTTACATTGGATATTGTGTCACTTTTTACGGTGATTCCAATAGAATATGGGATTGAGGCAATTAGAAGTTTTTTAACAATGCAATCCTCTCAACAAACATGTGAAATAGAGAATATTTGTCTCTTATTAGATTTGGTGTTGACAAAGAATGATTTTATTTTTGATGGTGTTCCCTACAAGCAGTTAACTGGGGTTGCCATGGGGACGTCCGTGGCCAATACCTTTGCTAATTTAGTTTTATATGTATGGGAAAAACAATACATCTTAAATGAAAATAATGAATTTGCTCTTTACTTTGATTGTTACTGCAGATTTGTTGATGACTGTTTTTTTGTTTGGAAAGGGACTCTGATTCAGTTAGAAAAAATTCTGTCCTATCTCAACACTCGACAAGTTTCCTTAAATTTAAGATGGATTTTTCTTTAGATACAATGGATTTTTAGATATAAGGGTATATAGGAAACTTGGAAGGTTGGAAACAAAGGTGCATAGGAAGGATGTGCATGCAGCAAGATATTTAAATACTGCTAGCATGCATCCAGTACATATATATAGAGGCATTATAAAATCTCAGTTAATAAGAGTCAGTAGACTAACAACTGAGGAGGGTGTGTTTTTGGAGGAAACTGAGAAGATGAGGAAAGAGTTTATTGAGAATGGTTATTACCTTAGAGATGTAAATATGAGTTATGAAGAGGTTTTGCAAGGCAGAAGAGGTCCTTATAAACCAGTTTTTAGTTCCGTTTCTTTGACTCACTCAGAGTATATATTAGGGAATGAAGCTGATAAGGTAGTAAGCAAGCCTGTCATCAGGTTTACTACCACCTATAATGCCAATACAAATGATGTATGTAAAATAATTCAAAAGAATTGGGTAATTTTAATGTCTCAACCAGATTTAAAGGACATTTTAGGTCCAGCACCAAGGTTTGCCTTTAGGAATGGTCAGACGTTTAAGCAAATATTATGTTATAAGGATTTTCAAACTGAATCTGCTCCTTTATGTACTAAAGTGGGCACTTTCAAGTGCTATAATTGTGTCTGTTGCTCTGATATTAATGATAGTAATAATAGCTTCCGACATCCTACAAGTGAATGTTTTAAGTTTACTTGCAAAGCAGATTGTAGTACTACTAAGTTAGTTTATTTAGCTACCTGTGTTTCATGTAACGCATTTTATGTAGGGAAAACATCCAGGAAGCTTAAAGATAGAATAATAGAGCATAGGTCCGAAATAAGACGGAAGATTGAGACAAATGGTTTATTCAGACATTTACATGAATTTCAAACTCATGCCTTTAAATTCAGATGCATATGCACTGTACGAATGGGTATTAGGGGTGGTGACTTGGAAAATCTTTTGTTATTGAAGGAATATGAGTGGATAGTACATTTACAGGCTGATAAATGGCCTGGCTTGAATGGAGCAGTAAGTCTCAAACCAGTTTTGATTAAGCGTCAGAGGGAGAATTTATGATGCTAACTTTGAGCTGCTACCTTTTAAAAGTTTTTAAAAGTTTTTAAAAAAGTTCTTATTTGATATGAATGATTTATCTATATGTAACTATATTTAATCTATATAAAATTGTTTTTTATTAATATAAGTAAAACTTCTTTAAGAGTTTTGGGTGTGATGCATTTTAAATTATTTGCATAATTAATTTTGGTTTGTATCTGGTTGGCTGGCTTGATCATGTGTTTTTCAGTGCTTCCTCTATTTAAATGCAACTTATGTAAGGTGATTTTATGTGCTGATGAAGGGTGTAGACCCGAAAGCTTAATTAAAATTGTTTGTTGATGATAATACTCCCCCATTATGTGTCATCCTGAGATGGACTTTCATGGGGTGATGATAATACTCCCAATACGTGTTTCCCATGTGGACCTCATCATGGGGTAATGATATTACCGCTCATTATGTGTCACCCTGACATGGACTTTCATGGGGTGATGATAATACCTGAATTATGTGTCACCCTGACATGGACTTTCATGGGGTGATGATAATACTCCCCCCATAATGTGACATCCTGAGATGGGCTTTCATGGGGTGATAATAATACCACCATTACGTGTCTCATGAGTGGACTAATCATGGGGTAATATCCTCCATTTATGTGTCACCCTGACATGGACTTTCATGGGGTGATGATAAAACCCCCATTATGTGTCACCCTGAGATGGACTTTCATGGGGTGATGATACTTCCCCATTGTGTCACCCTGGCATGGACTTTCATGGGGTGATGATAATACCCACTCATTATTTGTCACTCTGACATGGACTTTCATGGGGTGGTGATAATATCCCCATTATGTGACACTCTGACATTGACTTTCATGGGATTGATGATAATACCTCCGCATTATGTGTCACTGTGACATGGACTTTCATGGGGTGATGAAAATACCCTCCATTATGTGCCACCCTTACATGGACATTCATGGGGTGATGATCATACCCCCCCATTATGTGTCACGCTGACATTGACTTTCATAAGTTGATGATAATACCACCCCCATTATGTGGCACCCTGACAGGGACTTTCATGATGTCATGATTACACCCTGCCATTACGTGTATCCCAAGTGGACCGTAATATGGGGTGATGATAAGACCCCCATTATGTGTCACCTTGACATGGACTTTCATGGGATGATGATAATGCCATCTATTACATGCCTCCCTAGTGGACCTCATCATGGGGTGATGATAATATCCCCATTCTGTGTCACCTTGTCAGGTACTTTTATGGGGTGATAATAATATGCCCCATAACATGTCTCCTGAGTGGCTTCATGATGCAGTGATGATAATACCTCTCATTATGTGTCACCCCGACATGAAGTTTCATCTGGTCATGATAATACCCCCCATTATGTGTCACCCTGATGGACTTTAATGGGGTGATGATAATACCCCCATAACGTGTTACCAGAGATGACTTCATCATGGGGTGATGATAATTCCCCCATTATGTGTCACTCTGACATGGACTTTCATGGAGTGATTATAATACCCCCCCCCATTATGTTTCACCATGACATGGCTTTCTTTGGGTAATGATACTACCCCACATTATTTCTCACCCAGACATGGACTTTCATGGGGTGATGATAATACTACCCTATTATGTGTCTTCTGAGTGGATCTAATCGTGGGGTGATAAGCCCCCATTATGCATCACCCTGACATGGCCTTTCATGGATTGATGATACCCTCCATTATATGTCACCCTGACATGGACTTTCATGGGGTGATGATAATACCCCCACTACGTGTCACACTGACAGGGACTTTCATGGGTTGATGATAATACCCTCCATTATGTGACACCCTGACATGGACTTTCATGGGGTGATGATAATACCACCCCATTATGTGTCTACCTGACATGGACTTTCATGGGGTGATGGTAATACCCCCCATTCAGTGCCACCCTGACATGGACTTTCGTAAGGTGAAGATAATACCCCACCATTATGTGTTACCCTGACATGGACTTTCTTGGGATCATTATAATACCCCCCATTATGTGTCAGCCTGACATGCACTTTCATGGGGTAATGATAACCCCCCATTATGTGTCACCCTGACATGCACTTTTATGGGGTAATGATAACCCCCCTATTATGTGTCACCCTGACATGGACTTTCATAGGTTCATGTTAAAACCCCCCATTATGTGTCACCCTGACATGGACTTTCTTCAGGTGATGATAATACACCCCCATTGTCTGCAATCCTGGCCTGGACTTTCATGGGGTGAAGGTAATACTCTCATTACTTGCCTTCCGAGTGGACCTCATCATTCCATGATGTGGTCACCTCAGAAGACACGTAATGGGGTTGATGATAATACCTCCCATTATGTGTCTTCCAGTGAATCTCATTATGGGGTGATGATGATCCCCACCCATTATGTGTCACCCTGATATGGACTTGCATGGAATGATGATGATCCCCACCCATTATGTGTCACCCTGACATGGACTTGCATGAGATGATGATAATACCTCCCCAATATGTGTCACCATGACATGGACTTTCATGGGGTGATGATAATACTCCCAATATGTGTCTCCCATGTGGACCTCATCATGGGGTGATGATATTACTGCTCAGTATGTGACACCCTGAGATGGACTTTCATGAGTTGATGATACTTCCTCCCCATTATGTGTCACCCTGACATGGACTTTCATGGCATGATAATACCTCCAATGATGTGTCATCCTGACATGGACTTTCATGGGGTGATGATAATACCTGCATTATGTGTCACCCTGACATGAGCTTTCATTGGGTGATGATAATACCCATTATGTGACACCCTGAGATGGACTTTCATGGGGTGATAATAATACCCCCATTATGTGTCGCATTAGTGGACCTCATCATGGGGTAATACCCTCCATTTATGTGTCACCCTGACATGGACTTTCATGGGGTGATGATAAAACCCCATTTTGTGTCACCCTGAGATGGACTTTCATGGGGTGATGATACTTCCCCATTGTGTCACATTGGCATGGACTTTCATGGGGTGATGATAATATCCACTCATTATTTGTCACCCTGACATGGACTTTCATGGGGTGGTGATAATACCCCCCATTATGTGTCACTCTGACATTGACTTTCATGGGATTGATGATAAAACCTCCGCATTATGTGTCACTGTGACATGGACTTTCATGGGGTGATGAAAATACTCCCCATTTTGTGCCACCCTTACATGGACATTCATGGGGTGGTGATCATACCCCCCCATTATGTGTCACGCTGACATTGACTTTCATAGGTTGATGATAATATCACCCCCATTATGTGTCACCCTGACAGAGACTTTCATGGTGTCATGAGAATACCCTGTCATTACGTGTATCCCGAGTGGACCGTAATATGGGGTGATGACAATACCCCCATTATGTGTCACCTTGACATGGACTTTCATGGGGTGATGATAATGCCCTCTATTACATGCCTCCCTAGTGGACCTCATCATGGGATGATGATAATATCCCCATTCTGTGTCACCCTGACATGGACTTTCATAGGGTGATGATAATACCCCACACTATGTGTCCCTCTTTTGGACCTCATCATGGGGTGAAGATATTACACCCCATTATGTGTCACCTTGTCAGGTACTTTCATGGGGTGATAATAATATGCCCCATAACATGTCTCCTGAGTGGCTTCATGATGCAGTGATGATAATACCTCTCATTATGTGTCACCCTGACATGGACTTTAATGGGGTGATGATATTACCCCCATAATGTGTTACCCGAGTGGACCTCATCATGGGGTGATGATAATTCCCCCATTATGTGTCACTCTGACATGGACTTTCATGGGGTGATGATAATATCCTCTAATACGTGTCTCCTATGCAAACCTCATGATGGGGTGATGATATAACCCCACCATTATGTGTCACCCTGACATGGACCTTCATTGGGGGATGATACTACCTCCCCATTATGTGTTATCCTAACATGGACTTTTTGGGGTTATAATACCCCCCATTATGTGTCACCCTGACATGGACTTTCATGGGGTGATAATAATACGCCCCATAACATGTCTCCTGAGTTGCTTCATGATGCAGTGATGATAATACTTCTCATTATGTGTCACCCTGACATGGACTTTAATGGGGTGATGATAATACCCCCATAATGTGTTACCTGAGTGGACCTCATCATGGGGTGATGATAATTCCCCCATTATGTGTCACGCTGATATGGACTTTCATGGAGGTATTATAATATCCCCCATTATGTTTCACCATGACATGGCTTTTTTGGGTGATGATAATACCCCACAATATTGCTCACCCAGACATGGACTTTCATGGGGTGATGATAATACTACCCTATTATGTGTCTTCTGAGTTGATCTCATCATGAGGTGATGATAAGCCCCCATTATGCATCACCCTGACATGGCCTTTCATGGATTGATGATACCCTCCATTATACGTCACCCTGACATGGACTTTCATGGGGTGATGATAATACCCCCCACTACGTGTCACCCTGGCAGGGACTTTCATGGGTTGATGATAATACCTTCCATTATGTGTCACCCTGACATGGACTTTCATGGGGTGATGATAATACCACCCCATTATGTGTCTCCCTGACATGGACTTTTATGGGGTGAGTGCCACCCTGACATGGACTTTTGTAAGGTGAAGATAATACCACTCCATTATGTGTTACCCTGACATGGACTTTCTTGGGGTCATTATAATACCCCCCATTATGTGTCAGCCTGACATGCACTTTCATGGGGTAATGATAACCCCCCATTGTGTCACCCTGACATGGACTTTCATAGGTTCATGTTAAACCCCCTCATTATGTGTCACCTTGACATGGACTTTCTTCGGGTGATGATAATACACCCCCATTGTCTGCAGTCCTGACCTGGACTTTCATGGGGTGAGGGTAATGCTCCCATTACTTGCCTTCTGAGTGGACCTCATCACTCCATGATTAAGTCACCTCAGAAGACACGTAATGGGGTGATGATAATACCCCACCATTATGTGTCTTCCAGTGAATTTCATCATGGGGTGATGATAATCCCCACCCATTATGTGTCACCCTGATGTGGTCTTGCATGGGATGATGATAAAACCTCCCCAATATGTGTCATCATGACATGGACTTTCATGGGGTGATGATAATGCCCTCCATTAACTGTCACCCTGACATGGACTTTCATGGGGTGATGATAATAGCCTCCATTACATGCCACACTGACATGGACTTTAATGGGGTGATAATAATACCCCCTCATTATGTTTCACCCTGAGTTGGACTTTCATGGGGTAATGATAATACCCCGCCCATTAGTTGTCACCCTGACATGGAGTTTCATGGGGTAATGATAATAACCCCCATTGCTTGTCTCCTGAGTGGCCTCATGATGCGGTGATGATAACACCCCCCATTATGTGTCACCCTGACATGGACTTTCATGGGGTGATAATACCCCCCATTAAGTGTCACCCAGACATGGACATTCATGGGGTGATGACAATACCCCCCATTAAGTGTCACCCTGACATGGACTTTCATATTGTGATGAAATACCCCGATTATATTTCCCCCTTGTGGACCTCATCATAGGGTGATGATAATGGCCCCCATTATGTCATCCTGATATGGACTTTCATGGGGTAATGAAAATATCCCCATTATGTCTCTCCCAAATGCACCTCATGATGGGGTGATTATAATACCCCCAATTATATGTCACCATAAGATGGACTTTCATGGGGTGATAATACCCCCATTACATGCCTCCCGAGTGGACCTCGTCATAGGGTGATGATAATACCCCTACGTTATGTGTCACTCTGACATGGGCTTTCATGGGGTGATGATAATATCCTCTAATACGTGTCTCCTATGCGAACCTCATGATGGGGTGATGATATAACCCCACCATTATGTGTCACCCTGACATGGACTTTAATGGGGTGATAATACCCCCATAATGTGTTACCCGAGTGGACCTCATCATGGGGTGATGATAATTCCCCCATTATGTGTCACGCTGACATGGACTTTCAGGGAGGTATTATAATACCCCCCATTATGTTTCACCATGACATGGCTTTCTTTGGGTGATGATAATACCCCACAATATTGCTCACCCAGACATGGACTTTCATGGGGTGATGATAATACTACCCTATTATGTGTCTTCTGAGTGGATCTCATCATGAGGTGATGATAAGCCCCCATTATGCATCACCCTGACATGGCCTTTCATTTATTGATGATACCCTCCATTATATGTCACCCTGACATGGACTTTCATGGGGTGATGATAATACCCCCCACTACGTGTCACCCTGACAGGGACTTTCATGGGTTGATGATAATACCTTCCATTATGTGTCACCCTGACATGGACTTTCATGGGGTGATGATAATACCACCCCATTATGTGTCTCCCTGACATGGACTTTTATTGGGTGAGTGCCACCCTGACATGGACTTTTGTAAGGTGAAGATAATACCATGCCATTATGTGTTACCCTGACATGGACTTTCTTGGGGTCATTATAATACCCCCCATTATGTGTCAGCCTGACATGCACTTTCATGGGGTAATGACAACCCCCCATTATGTCACCCTGACATGGACTTTCATAGGTTCATGTTAAACCCCCTCATTATGTGTCACCCTCACATGGACTTTCTTCGGGTGATGATAATACACCCCCATTGTCTGCAATCCTGACCTGGACTTTTATGGGGTGAGGGTAATGCTCCCATTACTTGCCTTCCGAGTGGACCTCATCACTCCATGATGAGGTCACCTCAGAAGACACGTAATGGGGTGATGATAATACCCCCCATTATGTGTCTTCCAGTGAATTTCATCATGGGGTGATGATAATCCCCGCCCATTATGTGTCACCGTGACGTGGACTTGCATGGGATGATGATAAAACCTCCCCAATATGTGTCATCACGACATGGACTTTCATGGGGTGATGATAATGCCCTCCATTAACTGTCACCCTGACATGGACTTTCATGGGGTGATGATAATAGCCTCCATTACATGTCACACTGACATGGACTTTAATGGGGTGATAATAATACCCTCTCATTATGTTTCACCCTGACTTGGACTTTCATGGGGTAATGATAATACCCCCCATTAGTTGTCACCCTGACATGGAGTTTCATGGGGTAATGATAATAACCCCCATTGCTTGTCTCCTGAGTGGCCTCATGATGCGGTGATGATAACACCCCCCATTATGTGTCACCCAGACATGGACGTTCATGGGTTGATGACAATACCCCCCATTAAGTGTCACCCTGACATGAACTTTCATATGGTGATAAAATACCCCGATTATGTTTCCCCCTTGTGGACCTCATCATAGGGTGATGATAATGGCCCCCATTATGTCATCCTGATATGGACTTTCATGGGGTAAAGAAAATATCCCCATTATGTCTCTCCCAAATGCACCTCATGATGGGGTGATTATAATACCCCCAATTATATGTCACCCTAAGATGGACTTTCATGGGGTGATAATACCCCCATTACATGCCTCCCGAGTGGACCTCGTCATAGGGTGATGATAATACCCCTACGTTATGTGTCACTCTGACATGGACTTTCATGGGGTGATGATAATATCCTCTAATACATGTCTCCTATGCGAACCTCATGATTGGGTGATGATATAACCCCACCATTATGTGTCACCCTGACATGGACCTTCATTGGGTGATGATACTACCTCCCCATTATGTGTTACCCTAACATGGACTTTTTAGGGTTATAATACCCCCCATTATGTGTCACCCTGACATGGACTTTCATGGGGTGATGATAATACCCACATTATGTGTCACCCTGACATGGACTTTCATGGGGTGATAATAATACCCCCCATTATGTGTCATCCTGACTTGTACTTTCATGGGGGGGGTGATAATACCCACATTACGTGTGTCCCAAATAGACCTTGTCATGGGGTGATGATAGCCCCCCATTATGTGTCACCCTGACATGGACTTTCATGGGGTGATGATAATACCTGCATTATGTGTCACCCTGACATGGACTTTCATTTGGTGATGATAATACCCCCATTATGTGTCACCATGAGATGGACTTCATGGGGTGATGATAATACCCCCAATATGTGTCTCCCATGTGGACCTCATAATGGGGTGATGATAATACCCCTCATTATGTGTCACCCTGACATAGACATTCATGAGGTGATGATAATACCCCCATTATGTATCTCCCAAGTGCACCTCATGATGGGGTGATTATAATACCCCCAATTATATGTCACCCTGAGATGGACTTTCATGGGGTGATAATACCCCCCATTACGTGTCTCCCGAGTGGACCTCGTCATAGGGTGATGATAATACCCCCACATTGTGTTACCCTGAAATGGACTTTGATGAGGTGATGATAATATTCCCCTAATACGTCTCTCCTTTCTGAACCTCATGATGGGGTGATGATAATACCCCACCATTATGTGTCACCCTGACATGGACTTACATTGGGTGATGGTACTACCTCCCCATTTTGTGTTACCCTGACATAGACTTTCTTGGGGTTATAATACTCCCATTATGTGTCACCCTGACATGGACTTTCATGGGGTGATGATAATACCCACATTATGTGTCACCCTGACATGGACTTTCATGGGGTGATGATAATACCCCCCATTATGTGTCATCCTGACATACTTTCATGAGGTGGTGATAATACCCGCATTACGTGTGTCCCGAGTAGACCTTGTCATGGGGTGATGATAATAGCCCCCCCATTATGTGTCACCCTGACATGGACTTTCATGGGGTGATGATAATGCCTGCATTATGTGTCACCCTGACATGGACTTTCATTTGGTGATGATAATACCCCCCCCATTATTTGCCACCATGAGGTGGACGTCATGGGGTGATGATAATACCCTCAATACGTGTCTCCCATGTGGAGCTCATCATGGGGTGATGATACTACCTTCCCATTATGTGTCACCCTGACATAAACGTTCATGGGGTGATGATACTACCTCCCCATTATGTGTCACCCTGACATGGGCATTCATGGGGTGATGATAATACACCCCATTATGTGCCTTATGAGTGGACCTCATCATGACTTGCTAATACCCTCATTATGCATCACCCTGACATGGACTTTCATGGAGTGATGACACCTCCCCATTATGCGTCACCCTGACATGGACTTTCATGGAGTGATGATAATAACCCCCATTATGTGTCACTCTGACATAGACTTTTATGGGGTGATGATAATACCCCCTCATTATTTGTCACCCTGACATGGACTTTCATGGGGTGGTGATAATACCCCCCATTATGTCTCCCCCTTGTGGACCTCATCATGGGGTGATGATAATACCCCCAATATGTGTCACCCTGACATTGACTTTTATGGGTTTGATGATAATACTTCCCCATTATGTGTTACCCTGACATGGGTGATGAAAATACCCCACATTATGTGCCACCCTAACATGGACATTTGTGGGGTGATGATTATACCACCCCATTATGTGTCACTCTGACATTGACTTTCATGGGGTGCTGATAATACCACCCCATTATGTGTCACCCTGACAGGGACTTTCATGGAGTGATGATTATACCTTGCCATTACGTATCTCTCGAGTGCACCATATCATGGGGTGATTATAATACCCCCTTTATGTGTCACCTTGACATGGACTTTCATGGGGTGTTGATAATGTCCCCCATTATGTGTCACCCTGACATGGACTTTCATGGGGTGATGATACCACCCCATTATGTGTCACCCTGACATGGACTTTCTTGGCGTGATGATAACAACCCCCATTATGTGTCATGCTGACATTGACTTTTATAGGATGATGGTAATCATCATCATCTTCTTTCAGCTGTTCCTGTTAGGGGTCGCCACAGCGGATTATCTGTTTCCATTTCATCCTGACCTCTGCTTCTTGCTCTGTCACACCAACCACCTACATGTCCTCTCTCACCACATCCATAAACCTTATCTTAGGCCTTCCTCTTTTCCTGTTACCTGGTAGCTTCATCCTTAGCATCTTTTTCCCAATATACTCAGCATCCCTCCAAAGCACATGTCCAAACCAATGTAATCTTGCCTCTCTGGCTTTGTCTCCAAACCTTCCAACCTGGGCTGACCCTCTTAATATACTTATTCCTAATCCTGTCCACCTTCATCACACCCAGTGCAAATCTTAACATTTTTAACTCTGCCACATCCAGCTCTAACTCCTGTCTTTTTGTCAATGCCACTGTCTCCAACCCATATAACATAGCTGGTATTGCTACCCTCTTGTAGACCTTCCCTTTCACTCTTACTGGTACTCGTCTGTCACAAATCATTCCTGACACTCTTCTCCACCCAATCCAGCTTGACTGTACTCTCTTCTTCACCTCTCTTCCACACTCACCATTACTCTGAACTATTGATCCCAAGTATTAAACTCATCCACCTTTGCCACCTCTACTCCTTGCATCCTCACCATTCCTCTATCCTCCATCTAATTCACACACATATATTCTGTCTTAGTCCTGCTGACCTTCATTCCTCTTCTCTCTGGAGCATATCTCCATCTCTCCAGGGTCTCCTCCACCTGTTCCCTACTCTCACTACAGATCACAATGTCATCTGCAAACATCATAGTCCATGGGGACTCTTGTCTGATCTCGTCTATCAACCTGTCCATCACCATTGCAAATAAGAAAGGGCACAGAGCTGATCCCTGATGTAATCCCACCTCCACCTTAAATGCATCTCTCACTTCCACCGCAGACCTCACCGCTGTCACACTACCCTCGTACATATCATGTACCACTCTTACATACTTCTCTGACACTCCCAACTTCCTCATACAATACCACAACTCCTCCCTATGTACCCTGTCATATGCTTTCTCTAAGTCTACAAAACACAATGCAGCTCTTTCTGACTTTCTCTGTACTTCTCCAACAACATTCTCAGATGGACTATCATGGGGTGGTGATAATACCCCCCATTATTTCTCCACCTTGTGGACCTCATCATGGGGTGATGATTATACCCTGCCATTACATGTCTCGTGCGTGGACCATATCATGGGGTGATGATAATACCCCCATTATGTGTCACCCTGACATGGACCTTCATGGGGTAATGATAATACCCGACATTGTGTCACCCTGACATGGACTTTCATAGGGTGATGATAATACACCCCATTATGTGTCCTCCCTTGTGGACCTCATCATTGGGGTGATGATAATACCCCTCAATATGTGCCACCCTGACATTGACTTTCATGGGGTTGATGATACCTCCCCATTATGTGTCACCCTGACATGGACTTTCTTGGGGTGATGAAAATACCCCCCATTATGTGCCACCCTATTATGGACTTTCGTGGAGTGATGATCATACCCCCCCATTATGTGTCATGCTGATACTGACTTTCATGGGGTGATGATAATACCAACCCCATTATGGTCACCCTGACAGGGACTTTCATGGGGTGATGATTATACCCTGCCATTATGTGTTTCCCGAGTGGACCATATCATGGGGTGATGATAATACCTCCATTATGTGTCACCTTGACATGGACATTCAAGAGGTGATGATAATACCCTCCCATTATGTGTCATCCTGACATGGACCTTCATGGGGTAATGATAATACCCACCATTGTGTCACCCTGACATGGACTTTTATAGGGTAATGATAATACCCTCCCATTATGTGTCCCCCTTGTGGATTCATCATGGGGTGATGATAATACCCCCCCATTATGTGTCACCCTGACATGGACTTTCATGGGGTGATGATAATACCTCCCCATTATGTTTCACCCTGACATGGACTTTCAAGAGGTGATGAAATACCCTCATTATGTGTCACCCTGACATGGAATTTCATAGGGTGATAATAATACCCCCCATTATGTGTCACCCCGAGATGGACTTTCATGGGGTAGTGATAATACCTACCCATTATGTGTTTCCTGAGTGTACTTCATGATAGGGTGATGATAATGCCCCTATTATATGTTAACCTGACATGGACTTTCATGGGGTGATGATAATACCCCCATTACTTGTCTTCCCAGTGGACCTCATCATAGGGTGATGATAATACCCCCATTATGTGTCATCCTGACATGGGCTTTCATGGGGTGATGATAATTTCCCCCATTATGTGTCACCCTTGTGGACCTCATCATGGGGTGATGATAATACCCCCCATTATGTGTCACCCTGACATTGACTTTCATGGGGTGGTGGTAATACCTCCCCATTATGTGTCACCCTGACATGGACTTTTATGGAGTAGTGATAATACTCCCTATTTTGTGTCACCCTGATATTGACTATCATGGGGTGATGATAATACCCCCATTACTTGTCTCCTGAGTAGACATCTTCATGGGGTGATGATAATACCCCCATTATATATTACCCTGGCATGCAGTTTCATGGGGTGATGATGATACCCCCATTATTTGTCTCCCGAGTGAACCTCATCATGGGGTGAAGATAACACCCCCATTATGTGTCACCCCTACATGGACTTTCATGGAGTGATGATAATACCCCCATTATGTGTCACCCTGACATGGACTTTCATAGGTTCATGTTTATACCCCCCAGTATGTTTCACCGTGACATGGAGTTTCTTGGGCTGATGATAACAGGGTCTATATTAGAACACTGAAGTTTCAGAACTTTGAATGATCTAATATTGACCCCTATTCAGCGAAAGCTGAAAATAGTGAAGTTACAGAAAACCAAATTCTTTCCTAAGGAAATAATTTGATTGTCCGTTCCTGTCGCTTCGCTATTTTCAGCTCTGTGGTGGAAAGTTACGGGTCGGGTTCAGGTAAGTGTGTGATTCTGTGGATGTGAGGGTTAGGGCGGGTTAGGTGAGTTAGGGTTAGGGCGCGGGTCAGGTAAGTGTGCGAATGTGTGGACGTGATGGTTATGGCGGGGTAGGTGAGTTAGGGTTAGGGTGCGAGTGAGGTGTGTGCGCGATAGTGATAGACCCTAGGGTTAGAGTTTGGGTTAAGGTAAGTGGGCAGATAGTGGTGTATGTACAGTTTAGTGTAGGGTTAGATGTAAGATTTTAGGTGTATTTGTGTGGATTGCTGTTTGTTTGGTGTGTTTGTGTTGTGTGTATGTATTTTGGAACAGCAAATTTTTTCCTAGGGAAAACTTCACTGTTCTGAATTTTTGATGTTATCAGTTTTTGGTTACTAGGGGTTGATATTAGAACATTCGAAGTTCTGAAACTTTGATGTTCTGATATAGACCCATAATAATACTCCCCTATTATCTGTAATCCTGACATGGACTTTCATGGGGTGAGGATAATACCCGCTATTGCGTGCCTTCCGAATGGACCTCATCACCCCATGATAAGGTCCACTCAGAAGACATGTAATCAGGGTGATGATAATACCCCATTATGTGTCTTCCGAGTGGACCTCATCATGTGGTGATGATAATACCCACCCATTATGTGTCACCCTGACATGGACTTGCATGGGGAGATTCTAATACCTCCCCAATATGTGTCACCCTGTCATGGACTTTCATGGGGTGATAATAATGCCCCCATTATCTGTCACCATGACATGGGCTTCCATGGGGTGATGATAATACCCCCCTATTTTGTGTAACCCTGATTTGGACTTTCATGGGTAGATGATAATGCCCCCATTATGTGTCACCTTGACATGGACTTTCATGGGGTTGTGATAATCCCTCCATTATGTGTCTCCCGAGTGGACCTCATCATGGGCTGATGATAATACCCCCAATATGTGTCATTCTGACAAGGCCTGTCATGGGGTGATGATAATACCCCCCATTATGTGTCACCCTAAGATGGACTTTCATGAGGTGATGAATATACCCCCTCATTCTGTGTCTCCCAAATGGACCTCATCATGGAGTGATTATAATACATCTATTATGTGTCACCCTGACATGTACTTTTATGGGGTAATGATAATATCCCCATTACATGTCTCCCAAGTGATCTCATGATGCTGTGATGATAACCCCCCCATTATGTGTCACCCTGACATGGACTTTCGTGGGGTGATGATAACACCTCACATTATATGTCACCATGACACGGACTTTCTTTGGGTGATGATAATACCCCACATTATGTATCACCCTGACATGAACTTTCATGGGGTGATGATAATACCGCCATTATGTGTCACCCTGACATGGACATTAATGGGGTGATGATAATACCCCACCATAACGTGTCTCCTGAGTGGACCTCGTCATGGTGTGATGATAATACCCCCATTCTATGTCACTCTGAAATGGACTTTCTTGGGGTGATGATAATACCCCACATTATGTGTCACCATGACAGGGACTTTCTTTGAGTGATGATAATACCCCACATTATGTATCACCCTGACATGAACTTTCATGGGGTGATGATAATACCGCCATTATGTGTCACCCTGACATGGACTTTCATAGGGTGATGACAATACCCCCCCGTTATGTGTCACCCTGACATAGACTTTTGTGGGGTGTTGATAATACTCCCTTTATGTGTCACCTTGAGATGGACTTTCATGGGTTGAAGACAATACCCCCCATTATGTCTCACCCTGACAAGGACTTTCATAGGGTGATGGTAATACCCCCCCATTATCTGTCACATTGACATGGACTTTCGTGGGGTGATGATAGTACCCCCATTTAATGTCACCCTGACATGGACTTTCTTGGGGAAATGATAATTCCTCCCATTAGGTGCCACCCTAACATGGAATTTCATTGGGTAATGATAATACCCAAGTACTTGTCTCCCGAGTGGACCTCATCAAGGGGTGATGATAATACTCTGCATTATGTGTCACCCTGACATGTGCTTTCATGGGGTGATGATAATACCCTCCCATTATATGTCACCCTGACATGGACTTTCTTGGGGTGATGATAATACCCCCATTGTGTGTCACCCTGACATGGACTTTTATGGGGTAATGATAATACCCCCATTATTTCACCCTGACATGGATTTTCCTGGGGTGATGATAATTCCCCCACATTATGTGCCAACCTGACATGGACTTTCATAGGGTGATGATAATACCCCCCCCCATTATGTGTCACCCTGACATGGACTTTCATAAGGTGATGATAATACCCAAGAAAGCAAATAGAATAAGAAAAACTCACTTTAATAAAACAACAAAGCTTTCGGGAATGTCCCTTCTTCAGTGTTAATCAAAAAGGTTTTGATTAACACTGAAGAAGGGACATTCCCAAAATCTTTGTTGTTTTATTAAAGTGAGTTTTTCTTATTCTATTTGCTTTCTTGGATGCTACTGGTTCTAAAATAGAAAGGACTTAGAACTATGGTTGAGATTTGTTTTCATTTGTGATGATAATACCCCCATTATTTGTCACCCTGATATGCACTTTCATGCGGTAATGATAACCCCCCATTTTGTGTCACCTTGACATGGACTTTCATAGGTTAATTTTAATACCCCCATTTTGTGTCACCGTGACATGAACTTTCTTGGGGTGATAATACACCCCCATTATCTGCAATCCTGACATGGACTTTCATGGTTTGAGGATAATACCCCCCATTATGTCACCCTGACATAGATGTTTGTGGGGTGATGATAATACCCCCATTATGTGTCACCTTGAGATAGACTTTCATGGGTTGAAGATAATACTCCCATTATGTCTCACCCTGAAAAGGACTTTCATAGGGTGATGGTAATACCCCCTTTATGTTTCACCCTGACATGAACTTTCATGGGGTGATGATAATATCCCCCATTATCTGTCACCTTGACATGGACTTTCATGGGGTAATGATAATACCCTCCATTTAATGTGACCCTGACATGGACTTTCAAGGGGTAATGATGATACCCCATTACATGTCAGTTGCATACCGTCTGCTCAGAGGTGACATGTGCCTGACATACAAGGCCATGTCCAACCCGGAATTAATGGACATGCTCCACCTCAAAAAATCCAAATCCACCAAAACCACTAGAGCAAACGACTTAAACCTTAGCACGGATATAAATAGGATGTGCTGGAGGGATAGATTTATCACTCAGAGACTCCCTATGCTGTGGAATAAAATCCCGGTCCATGTGAGGCAGAGCACCTCGCTGGCTCTGTTCAAGAGAAATCTTGACCTGTGGATGGGAGATCGTAGGTTTATCCCGGGAATCATCTCTGTGTCACTGCTGGACAGAGGCACAACAGACTAATGGGCACAGTATTTTTTTCATATAAGGGGTGGCGTAAGCCACAAAAATTTGGGCTAGGCTTATAAATGCCTTAGGGAAGATAGCCTATTATAAACTTATGAACCTATGAACCTATGAAATAGACTTTCATGGGGTGATGATAATACCCCCCATTATGTGTCCCCCTGACATGGACTTTCATAGGGTGATGATAATATCCCCCATTAGGTGCCACCCTGACATGGAATTTGTCTCCCGAGTGGACCTCATCAAGGAGTGATGATAATACCATGCATTATTTGTCAACATGACATGGGCTTTCATGGGGTAATGATAATACCCCCCCATTATGTGTCACCCTGACATGGACTTTTTGGGGTAATGATAATACCCCCTCATTATGTGTCACCCTGACATGGACTTTCATGTGGTGATAATAATACCCCCCTATTACGTGTCTCCCGAGTGGACCTCATCATGGGATGATGATAATACCCCTTATTATGTGTCACCCTGACATGGACTTTCATTTGGTGATGATAATACACCCATTATGTCACTCTGACATGGACTTTCATGGGGTGATGATAATACCCCCCATTATGTGTCACCCTGGCATGGACTTTCATAGGGTGATGATGAAGATACCCCCCTATTATGTCACCCTGACATGGACTTTCATGGGGTGATTATAATACCCCCCATTATGTCACCCTGACATGCCCTTTCATGTGGTAATGATAACCCCCATTATGTGTCACCCTGACATGCACTTTCATGTGGTAATGATAATAAACCCCCATTATGTGTCACCCTGACATGGACTTTCATAGATTCAAGTTAATACCCCCCATGTTGTGTCACCCCAACATGGACTTTTTTGGGGGGATAATAACAACCCCCTATTATCTGCAATCCTGACATGGACTTTCATGGTTTGAGAATAATACACCCATTACATGTCTTCCGAGTGGACCTCATCACCACATGATGAGGTCCACTCAAAAGACATGTAATGAGGTGATGATAATACCCCCATTACATGTCTTCCAGTGGACCTCATCATGGGGTGATGATAATGCATACCCATTATTTGTCACCCTGACATGGAATTGCATGAGGTGATGATAATACCTCCCTAATATGCATCAACTGAAATGGACTTTCATGGGGTAATGATAATACCCCCATTATCTGTCACCCTGACATGGACTTTCATGGGGTGATGATAATACCACCCCATTACATGTCACCCTGACATGGAGTTTCATGGGGTAATGATAATATCCCTATTATATGTCACCCTGACATGGACTTTCATAGGGTGATGACAGTACCCCCCCATTGTGTCACCCTGACATGGACTTTCATGGGGTGATGATAATACCCCTCCATTAGGTGCCACCCTGACATGGAATTTCATGGGGTGATGATAATACCCAAGTACTTGTCTCCCGAGTGGACCTCATCAAGAGGTGATGATAATAACCCGCATTATGTGTCACCCTGACATGGGCTTTCACAGGGTGATGATAATACCCCCCATTATGTGTCACCCTGTCATGGACTTTCTTGGGGTGATGATAATACCCCCATTATGTGTCACTCTGACGTGGACATTTATGGGGTAATGTAAATACTCCCATTATTTCACCCTAAGATGGACTTTTCTGGGATGATGATAATGCCCCCTCATTATGTGTCACCCTGACATGGACTTTCATGTGGTGATAATAATACCCCCCATTATGTGTCTCCCGAGTGGACCTCATCATGGGGTGATGATAATACCCCTTATTATGTGTCACCTTGACATGTACTTTCATGCGGTGATGATAATACCCCCCCATTATGTGTCACTCTAACATGGTCCTTCATGGCGTGATGATAATATCCCCCATTATGTGTCACCATGACATGGACTGTCATGGGGTTTTGATAATACACCCCCCATTTTGTGTAACCCTGACATGGACTTTCATAGGTTCATGTTAATACCCCCCATTTTGTGTAACCATGACATGGAGTTTAATGGGGTGATGATAATACCCCCCATTATGTGTTGCCTGAGTGGACTGCATCATGCGGAGATGATAATAGCCCCATTATGTGTCACTCTGACATGTACTTTCATGGGGTGATGATAATACCCCCCATTATGTGTCACCATGACATGGACTTTCATTGGGTGATGATAACCCCCATTATATGCACCCTGACATGAACACTCATGGGGTGATAATACCCCCATTATGTGTTACCCTGACATGGATATTCATGGGGTGATGATAATATGATCCTATTACATGTCTCGCAAGTGGACCTCATTATGGTGTACTGATAGTAAGCCCCCATTATGTGTCACCCTGGCATGGACTTTTATGGGGGGATGATAATACCCCCCATTATGTGTCACCCTGACATAGACTTTAATGGGGGTGATGATAATTCCCCCCATTATGTGTCACCCTGACATGGACTTTCATGGGGTGATTCTTATACCCCCCCGTTATGTGTCAGCCTGACATGGGCTTTCATGGAGTAATGATAATACACCTCCATTATGTGTCACCCTGACATGGACTTTCATGGGTTCATGTTAATACCCCCATTATGAGTCACCCTGACATGGACATTCATGGGGTGATGATAATACTCCTTCATTACGTGTCTCCCATGTCGACCTCATCATGGGGTGATGATAATACCCCACTATTGTTTCTACCCGACATGGACTTTCATGGGGTGATGATAAAACCCCCATTATGTGTCTCCCTAGTGGACCTTATTATGGGTTGATGATAATACCTTACATTAAATGTCACCCTGACGTGGACTTTCATGGGTGATGATAATACCCCCCATTATGTGTCACCCTTACATGGACTTTCATGGGTGATGATAATACCCCCCATTATGTGTCACCCTGACATGCACTTTCATGTGATGATTATAATACCCCCATTATGTGTCACCCTGACTTTGTCTTTCATAGGGTGTTGATAATTACCCCAGATTATGTGTTTCCTGCATGGACTTCATCATGGGCTGATGATAATACCCCAATTTTTGAATCCGCCTGACATGGACTTTCATGGGGTGATTCTAATATCCTCATAATGTGTCACCCTGACGTGGACATTCATGGGGTGATGATAATACCCCCATTATGTGTCACCCTGATATGGAGTTTCATGAGGTGCTGATAATACCTCCATTACATGTCCCCCCAACTGGTCCACATCATGGGGTGATGATAATACCCCCCATTATGTGTCATTCTGACATGGACTTTCATGGGGTGATGATAATACCTCCCCATTATGTGTCACCCTGACATGGACTTTCATGGGGTGATGATAATCCCCCCATTATTTGTCACTCTGACATGGACATTCATGGGGTGATGATAATACCCCCCATTATGTGTCACCCTGACATGGACTTTAATGGGGTGATAATGCCCCCATTATGTGTCACCCTGATATGGACTCTCTTTAGGCAATGATAATTCCCCCCATTATGTGTCACCCTGACATGGACTTTCATGAGTTGATGTTAATACCTCCTCATTAAGTGTCACCCTGACATGGACTTCCATGGGGTGATGATAATACCCCCCATTATGTGTCTCGTTGACATAGACTTCCATGGAGTGATAATAATACCGCCCCATTATGTGTCAACCTGGCATGGACTTTCATGGGGGGATGATAATACCCCCCATTATGCATCAACCTGGCATGGACTTTCATGGGGTGATGATAATACCCCCCATTATGCATCAACCTGGCATGGACTTTCATGGGGTGATGATAATACCCCCCATTATGTGACTCCTGAGGGGGACGTCATCATGGGGTGATGATAGTACCCCCATTATGTTTCACCCTTACATGTACTTTCCTAGGGTGATGATAATACCCCCATTATGTGTCACCCTGACTTGGACTTTCATGGGGTGATAATAATACCTCAGTAATGTGTCTCCTGAGTGGACCTAATCATGGGGTGATGATAATACCCCAATATTAACTGTCACGCTGACATGGATATTCATGGGGTAATGATAATACCCCAACATTATGTGTCACGCTGACATGGACTTTCATGGATTGATGATATACTCCCCATTATGTGTCAGTCTTACATGGACTTTCATGGGGTGATGATACCCACCAATTAAGTGTCACCCTGTCATGGACTTTCATGGGGTTGTGATAATTCCCCCCATTATTTGTCTCCCCAACATGGACTTTTATGGAATGATTATAATACCCCCATTAAGTGGACCTCATAATGGGGTGAAGATAATACCCCCCTTATGCGTCACCCTGACATTGACTTTCATGGGGTGATGATAATACCCCCATTATGTGTCACCCTGACATGGGCTTTCATGGTGTGATTATAATACCCCACCATTACGTGCCTCCTAAGTGGACCTCATCATAGGATGATGATAATACCTCCATTCTGTATCACTCTGATATGGAATTTCTTGGGGTGATGACAATACCCCCATTATGTGTCACCCTGACATGGGCTTTCATGGGGAGATTATAATACCTGCCATTATATGTCACTCTGACATGGACTTTAATGCGGTGATGATAATACTCGCATTATTTTGTCACCCTGACATGGACTTTCATGGGGTGATGAAAATACCCCCATTATGTGTTACCCTGACATGGACTTTCATGGAGTGATGATAATACCCCCATTATGTGTCACCCTGACATGGGCTTTCATGGTGTGATTATAATACCCCACCATTACGTGCCTCCTAAGTGGACCTCATCATAGGATGATGATAATACCTCCATTCTGTATCACTCTGATATGGAATTTCTTGGGGTGATGACAATACCCCCATTATGTGTCACCCTGACATGGGCTTTCATGGGGAGATTATAATACCTGCCATTATATGTCACTCTGACATGGACTTTCCTGTGGTGATGATAATACCCCCATTATGTTCACTCTGACATGGACTTTCATATGGTTATGAAAATATCCTCTGATTATGTGCCGCTCTTGTGGACCTCATCATGGGGTGATGATTATACCCCCATTATGTGTCACCCTGACATGGACTTTCATGCGGTGATGATAATACCCCCTTTATGTGTCACCCTGACATGGACTTTAATGCGGTGATGATAATACTCGCATTATTTTGTCACCCTGACATGGACTTTCATGGGGTGATGAAAATACCCCCATTATGTGTTACCCTGACATGGACTTTCATGGAGTGATGATAATACCCCCGCCATTTTGTGTCATCCTGACATGGACTTTCATGGGGTGGTGATAATACCTCTCATTATGTCTCTCCCGAGTGGACCTCATGATGGGGTGATGATAATACCCCCAATTATATGTCACCCTGACAAGGACATTCATGGGGTGATAATACCCCATTACATCTCCTGAGTGAGCCTCATTATAGGGAGATGATAATACCTCCCATTATGTGTCACCCTGACATGGACTTTCATTGGGTGATGATAATACCACACCATTACGTGCCTTCCGAGTGGACCTCATCATGGGGTGATGATAATACCCCAATTCCGTGTCACTCTGAAATGGACTTTCTTTGGGTGATGACAATACCCCCCATTATATGTCACCCTGACATGGATTTTCATGGGGAGATGATAATACCCCCATTATGGGTTACCCTGACATGGACTTTCATGGTGTGATTATAATACCCCACCATTATGTGCCTCCTAAGTGGACCTCATCATAGGATGATGATAATACCTCCATTCTGTATCACTCTGATATGGAATTTCTTGGAGTGATGATAATACCCCCATTGTGTCACTCTAACATGGGCTTTCATGTGGTGATGATAATACCCAACCATTACATGTCTCCCGAGTGGATCTCATCATGAGGTGATGATAATACACCCATTCTGCGTCACTCTGACATGGACTTTTATGAGGTGATGACAATAACCTCATTATGTGCACTCTGACATAGACTTTCATGGGGAAATGATAATACCCCCCATTATGTGTCACCCTGACATCGACTTTCCTGGGGTGATGACAATACACCTATTATGTGTCACCCTGACATGGACTTTCATAGGGTGATGAAAATACCCACTGATTATGTGCCCCCTTGTAGACATAATCATGGGGTGATGATAATGCACCCCATTATGTGTCACCCTGACATTGACTTTCATGGGGTGATGATAATAGATGCCCATTATGTGTCACCCTGATATGGACTTTCTTGGGGTGATGATAATACTCCCCATTACGTGTCTCCTGAATGGACCTCATCATGGGGTGATGATAATACCCCCCATTATGTGTCACCCTGACATGGACATTCATGGGGTGATGATAAAACACCCATTATGTGTCATGCTGACATGGAATTTTATGCGGTGATGATAATACATCCATTATGTGCTACCCTGACATGGACTTTCATGGGGTGGTGAAAATACCCCCATTATTTGTTACCCTGACATGGACTTTCATGGGGTGATGATAATACCTCCATCATTTTGTGTCACCCTGACATGCGCTTTCATGGGGTGCTGATAATACCCCCCATTATGTCTCTCCTGAGTGGACCTCATGATGGGGTGATGAAAATACACCCAATTATATGTCACCCTGACATGGACTTAAATGGAGTGATAATACCCACCATTACATGTCTCCCGAGTGAACCTCATCATAGGGTGATGATAATACCCACCATTATGTGTCACCCTGACAGGGACTTTCATTGGGTGATACTACCTCCCTATTATGTGTCACCCTGACATGGACTTTTATGGGGTGATAATACCCCCAATTATGTCACCCTTACATGTACTTTCATGGGGTGATGAAAATCCCTTAATTATGTGTGTTCTGAATAGACCTTGCCATGGGGTGATAATAATAGCCCCCTATTATGTGTTACCCTGACATGAACTTTCATTGAGTGATGATAATACCCCTAATATGTGTCTCCCATGTGGACCTCATCATGGTGTGATGATAATACCCCTGATTATGTGTCAGCCTGACATGGACTTTCATGGGGTGATAATACCCCCCATTATGTGCCACCCTGACATGTACTTTCATGGGGTGAGGATAATACCCCCATTATGTGTCACCCTGACATGGACTTTCATGGGTTGATGTTAATACCTCCTCTTTAAGTGTCACCCTGACATGGACTTCCATGGGGTGATGATAATACCCCCCATTATGTGTCTCGTTGACATAGACTTCCATGGAGTGATAATAATACAGCCCCATTATGTGTCAACCTGGCATGGACTTTCATGGGGGGATGATAATACCCCCCATTATGCATCAACCTGGCATGGACTTTCATGGGGTGATGATAATACCCCCATTATGTGACTCCAGAGGGGGACTTCATCATGGGGTGATGATAGTACCCCCATTATGTGTCACCCTTACATGTAGTTTCATAGGGTGATGATAATACCCCATTATGTGTCACCCTGACTTGGACCTTCATGGGGTGATAATAATACCTCCATAACGTGTCTCCTGGGTGGTCCTAATCATGGGGTGATGATAATACCCCAATATTAAGTGTCACGCTGACATGGATATTCATGGGGTAATGATAATACCCCAACATTATGTGTCACACTGACATGGACTTTCATGGGTTGATGATAATACCCCCCATTATGTGTCAGTCTTACATGGACTTTCATGGGGTGATGATACCCACCAATTAAGTGTCACCCTGATATGGACTTTCATGGGGTTGTGATAATTCCCCCCATTATGTGTCACCATGACATGGCCTTTCATGGAATGATTATAATACCCCCATTAAGTGGACCTCATAATGGGGTGATGATAATACCCCCCTTATGCATCACCCTGACATTGACTTTCATGGGGTGATGATAATACCCCATTATGTGTCACCCTGACATGGGCTTTCATGGTGTGATGATAATACCCCACCATTACTTGCCTCCTGAGTGGACCTCATCATAGGGTGATGATAATACCCCCATTCTGTATCACTCTGATATGGAATTTCATGGGGTGATGACAATACCCCCCATTATTTGTCACTCTGACATGGGCTTTCATGGGGAGATTATAATACCCGCCATTCAATGTCACTTTGACATGGACTTTCCTGGGGTGATGATAATACCCCCATTATGTTGGGCAGGCATAAATAAACTTCTCCAACCAGGCAAATCCACTACTCCGACCCCAGGAACATTATCTGACAAGAGCCAAGAAGATATAGCCAATTCATTCAATACTTTCTTCACAGAAACCATTCAGTCATTAGCTAACCAACTTTCTCCTCCCCACACTTCTATAAACACTATACCCGACTCACCACTCTCTTTTAACTTCCAGCCAGTGTCCACATCCTTTATCAGATCCCTTTTGAAAAAACTGAAGCCAACCACCCTTTCAGCCGATCTTCTGCCGGCTGAATACCTGCAAATTGCTGCAGATGTCGTAGCCTACCCTATCTCAATCCTAATTAACAGAACCATAACCGAGGCCTCAATCCCTCAATTTGGAAAATATCCTATGTTATTCCACTCCACAAAGGAGGTTCATCCACAGAACTATCCAACTATAGACCTATAGCCATACTATCACCACTTGCCAAAATTATGGAAAAGTGCATGCACAACCAACTAATGCTCTATCTAACCCAAAATAAACTACTCACAGACTCTCAACATGGATTCAGACCCCATCATAGTACAACCACTGCCCTCCTCTCTTTTACTGAAAACATTAATCTTAACCGAATAATAAAAAATATCCTCTGCTCTCTTCCTGGACCTATCGAAGCCTTCGATATGGTAAACCATCAGTTACTTCTATATACTTTAAAACCCTGTATCTAGATACTCCAGCCCTTGACTGGTTTCAAGCTTACCTCACTGGGAGACAACAAGCAGTAATGTGGCAAAACAAGCTCTCCTGCCTACTACCAAATACCATAGGAGTTCCTCAAGGTTCCATATTAGGACCTCTCCTCTTTCAGTCTTCATAAACGATATCCAAACAGTCATCCCTGAAGCCACCTGCATTCAATATGCAGATGACTCGACTATAATATGTTCCAATGCCTCTCTTGCAAATCTACTAACTACCACCCAACATAGCTTCACCAAAGTCGAAAACTGGCTTGCCAACCATCTCCTGATCTTAAATCCAAACAAAACCAATTTACTTCTCTTCTACCCAACCAATAGATCTCCGACTGAAAACTTCACTATAAAATCCAATAATGGGGCCATCATCTCCCAGACACCTATACAAAGCTATTAGGAGTAAACATTGACAATAAACTCAGATTTGATATACATATCAACCAAGCCATTAAGTCAGTCAACAAGAAACTTGGGACCCTATATAGAATTAAAGCCTTCCTTACCGCGAATGCCAGGGCAGCCACAGCCCATTCACACCTTCTCTCTACCCTACTATATGCCTCTCCTGTCCTCACTCACCTTAACAAATCTGATCTGGCCAAGCTCTCATCCTGCTATAATCACATTGCCAGGTTCGTTACAGGCCTACCCTACAGAACACACCACTGTACTAACCTGAAAAGCTTGGATGGATAGAATTCCCACACCTTCTTCACCAGTCCCAACTCATAGAGGCCTTCAAAATCCTTAAACAACCTGAGAATACCCCAGCACTAAAAAACTTAATGACTCCCTACTCCAATCTAAGCTGCCTTTGCTCAGCAAACAGACTCCTTGTCCAAACAACTAAATCTCTCAACCTAGGTGGTGACGCGCTATTTGCCAACACCACTGGTAAAATATGGAACTCTCCCAAATAACATCACGCTTGCAACTTCTCTAAGTCAATTCAAAAATAGTCTAAAACTCCACTTCAAATCACACTGGCTATGTCCTTGCTCAAACCCAGACTAGCTCTGTGCCATTAACTAAAACATAAACAACTAGCTAAGATGATAAGTACTTTGTATACTGTGATAAAGAAATATGTATCCTGTCTAACTCTATGTCATTATACTGCCTACCGTCCTTGCTAATATGTTATTAATGTTACATTTGTAGTAATCTCAGAAATAGTAATGGCAGTCTTGTACTTGTATGTAAATAGCCTATGTTTTTGTTAAGTTCTTTCAGCTCATTTACTGTACCTAATTATCAATGTAACTCTGTTGGAGCTTTTCTCCCTGGGCCTCCGCTGAAAAAGGACATGTATCCAGTCGGACCATCCCGGTTAACAAATGTAAAATAAATAAAAAATAAATAAATGTTCACTCTGACATGGACTTTCATATGGTGATGAAAATATCCCCCGATTAAATGTCCCTCTTGTGGACCTCATCATGGGGTGATGATAATACCCCCTTTATGTGTCACCCTGACATGGACTTTAATGCGGTGATGATAATACTTGCATTATTTTTGTCACCCTGACATGGACTTTCATGGGGTGATGAAAATACCCGCCATTATGTGTTACCTCTCATTATGTCTCTCCCGAGTGGACCTCATGATGGGGTGATGATAATACCCCAATTATATGTCACCCTGACAAAGACTTTCATGGGGTGATAATACCCCATTACATCTCCTGAGTGAGCCTCATTATAGGGAGATGATAACACCCCCCATTATGTGTCACCCTGACATGGACTTTCATTGGGTGATGATAATACCCCACCATTGTGTTTCACACTGACATAGACTTTCATGGAGTGATGATGATACCCCCCATTGTGTCTTCTGAGTGGACCTCATCATGGGGTGATGATAATACCCCGATTCTATGTCACTCTGAAATAGATTTTCTTTGGGTGATGACAATACCCCCCATTATATGCCACCCTGACATGGATTTTCATGGGGAGATGATAATACCCCCCATTGTGTTTCATGCTGACATAGACTTTCATGGAGTGATGATGATACCCCCCATTGTGTCACTCTAACATGGGCTTTCATGCGGTGATGATAATACCCCACCATTACATGTCTCCCTAGTGGACCTCATCATGAGGTGATGATAATACTCCCATTCTGTGTCACTCTGACATGGACTTTTATGAGGTGATGACAATACCCCCATTATGTGCACTCTGACATAGACTTTCATGGGGAAATGATAATACCCCCTATTATGTGTCACCCTGACATCAACTTTCCTGGGGTGATGATAATACACCTATTATGTGTCACCCTGACATGGACTTTCATAGGGTGATGAAAATACCCACTGATTATGTGCCCCCTTGTGGACATAATCATGGGATGATGATAATGCTCCCCGTTATGTGTCACCCTGACATTGACTTTCATGGGGTGATGATAATAGATTCCCATTATGAGTCACCCTGACATGGACTTTCTTGGGGTGATGATAATACTCCCCATTACGTGTCTCCCGAGTGGACCTCATCATGGGGTGATGAAAATACCCCCATTATGTGTCACCCTGACATGGACATTCATGGGGTGATGATAAAACACCCATTATGTGTCATCCTGACAAGGACTTTTATGCAGTGATGATAATACCTCCATTATGTGTCACCATGACATGGACTTTCATTGGGTGGTGAAAATACCCCCATTATTTGTTACCCTGACATGGACTTTCATGGGGTGATGATAATACCCCCCATTATGTCTCTCCCAAGTGGACCTCGTGATGGGATGATGAAAATACACCCAATTATATGTCACCCTGACATGGACTTTCATGGAGTGATAATACCCACCATTACATGTCTCCTGAGTGAACCTCATCATAGGGTAATACCCCCCATTATGTGTTACCCTGACATAGACTTTCATGGGGTGATGATAATACCCCCCAATACATGTCTCCTATGTGGACCTCATCATGGGGTGATGATAATACCCACCATTATGTGTCACCCTGACAGGGACTTTCATTGGGTGATGATACAACCTCCCTGTTATGTGTCACCCTGACATGGACTTTTATGGGGTGATAATACCCCCAATTATGTCACCATGACATGTACTTTCATGGGGTGATGAAAATCCCTTAATTACGTGTGTTCTGAGTAGACCTTGCCACAGGGTGATAATAATAGCCCCCCATTATGTCACCCTGACATGGACTTTCATGGGGTGATGATAATACCCCTAATATGTGTCTCCCATGTGGACCTCATCATGGGCTGATGATAATACCCCTGATTATGTGTTAGCCTGACATGGACTTTCATGGGGTGATGATACTACCCCCCCATTATGTGTCACCCTGACATGGACTTTCATGGGGTGATAATACCCCCCATTATGTGTCACCCTAACATGTACTTTCATGGGGTGATGACAATACCCCCTTATGTGTCTCATGAGTGGACCTCATCATGGGGTGATAATACCCACCATTATGTGCCACCCTGACATATACTTTCATGGGGTGAGGATAATACCCCCATAATGTGTCACCCTGACATGGACTTTCATGGGGTGAGGATAATACCCCCATAATGTGTCACCCTGACATGGACTTTCATGGGGTGATGATACCTCCCCATTATGTGTCACCCTGACATGGACTTTCATGTAGTGATGATAATACTTCCCTATTATGTGTCACGCTGACATAGACTTTCATGGGGTAATGATAATACCCCCTCATTATTTGTCACCCTGACATGTACTTTCATGGGGTGATGATAATACCCCCAATATGTGTCATCCTGAGATGGACTTTCATGGGGTGATGATAATACCCCCAATATGTGTCTCCCATGTGGACCTCATCATGGGGTGATGATAATACCCCTGATTATGTGTTAGCCTGACATGGACTTTTATGGGGTGATAATACTCCCTCCCCATTATGTGTCACCCTGGCATGGACTTTCATGGAATGATAATACCCCCCATTATGTGTCACCCTGACATGGACTTTTATGGGGTGATGACCATACCCCCATTATGGGCCTTATGAGTGACCCTCATCATGGGGTGATAATACCCCTCATTATGTGCCACCCTGACATGGACTTTCATGGGGTGAGGATAATACCCCCATTATGTGTCACCCTGACATGGACTTTCATGGAGTGATGATAATACCCCCCTATTATGTGTCGCCCTGACATGGAATTTCATGGAGTGATGATAATACCCCCCTATTATGTGTCATGCTGACATAGACTTTCATGGGGTAATGATAATACCCCCTCATTATTTGTCACCCTGACATGTACTTTCATGGGGTGATGATAATACCCCCAATATGTGTCACCCTAAGATGGACTTTCATGGGGTGATGATAATACCCCCAGTATGTGTCTCCCATGTAGACCTCATCATGGGGTGATGATAATACCCCTGATTATGTGTTAGCCTGACATGGACTTTTATGGGGTGATGATACTCCCTCCCCATTATGTGTCGCCCTGACATGGACTTTCATGGAATAATAATACCCCCCCATTATGTGTCACCCTGACATGGACTTTTATGGGGTGATGACCATACCCCATTTATGTGCCTCATGAGTGGCCCTCATCATGGGGTGATAATACCCCCCATTATGTGCCACCCTGACATGGACTTTCATGGGGTGATGATAATACCCCCTCATTATTTCTCACCCTGACATGGACTTTTATGGGGTTGTGATAATACCCCCCATTATGTCTCCCCCTTGTGGACCTCATAATGGGGTGATGATAATACCTCCATTATGTGTCAGCCTGGAGTGATGATAATACCCCCTCATTATGTGTCACGCTATCATAGACTTTCATGGGGTGATGATAATACCCCCCTCATTATTTATCACCCTGACATGGACTTTCATGGGATGGTGATAATACCCCCCATTATGTGTCACCCTGGCATGGACTTTCATGGAGTGATGATAATACCCCCCATTATGTGTCACGTTATCATAGACTTTCATGAGGTGATGATAATACCCCCCGTTATGTGTCAGCCTGACAATGACTTTCTCGGGGTTGATAATACCTTCCAATTATGGGTCACCATGACATGGACTTTCATGGTGTGATGAAAATACCCCCCCCCATTATGTGCCACCCTGACATGGACTTTCATGGGGTGATGATCATACCCCCCATTATGTGTCATGCTGACATTGACTTTCATGGGGTGATGATAAAACCACCCTCATTAAGTGTCACCCTGACAGGGACTTTCATGGTGTGATGATTATACCCTGCCATTATGTGTGTCCTGAGTGGACCATATCATGGGGTGATATTAATACCGACATTAGGTGTCACCTTGGCGTAGACTTTCATGGGGTGATGATAATACCCCCATTATGTGTCACCCTGACATAAACTTTCATGGGGTGATAATACCCTCCATTATGTGTCACCCTGACATGGACTTTCATGGGGTGATGATAATACACCCCATTATGTGTCACCCTGACATGAACTTTCATGGAGTGATGATACCTCTCCATTATGTGTCACCTTGACATGGACTTTCATGGAGTGATGATAATACCCCCCATTATGTGTCACTCTAAACATAGACTTTCATGGGGTGATGATGGTACCCCCTCATTATTTGTCACCCTGACATGGACTTTCATGGGGTGGTGATAATACACCCCCATTATATCTCCCATTATGTGTCAGCCTGACAATGACTTTCTCGGGGTTGATGATAATACCTTCCAATTATGGGTCACCATGACATGGACTTTCATGGTATGATGAAAATACCCCCCATTATGTGCCACCTCGACATGGACTTTCATGGGGTGATGATTATACCCCCCATTATGTGTCACTCTGACATTGACTTTAATGGGGGTGATGATAAAACCACCCCCATTATGTGTCACCCTGACAGGGACTTTCATGGCGTGATGATTATACCCTGCCATTACGTGTCTCCCGAGTGGACCATATCATGGGGTGATGATAATACCGCCATTATGTATCACCTTGACATAGACTTTCATGGGGTGATGATAATATGCCCATTATGTGTCACCCTGACATAAACTTTCATGGGGTGATGATAAAACTCTGTATTACGTGTCTCCTGAGTGGACCTCATCATGGGGTGATGATAATACTCTCCCATTGTCACCCTGCCATGGACCTTCATGGGGTGATGATGATGGGTCTATATTAGAACATCGAAGTTTCAAAACTTCGAATGTTCTAATATCGACCCTTATTCAGTGAACGCAGAAAATAGTGAAGGTACAGAAAACCAAATTTTTTCATAGGAAAAGAATTCAGTTGTCCGTTTCTGTCACTTTGCTATTTTCAGCTCTGTGGTGGAAAGTTAGGGGTCAGAGTCAGGTAAGTGTGCAATAGGGCACGGGTTAAGTGAAGTAGGGTTAGGGCGCGTGTTAGGTATGTGTGCGATTGTGTGGACTTGATGGTTAGGGCGGGTTAGGTGAGTTAGGGTTCGGGCGTGGGTCAGGTATGTGTGCAATTGTGTGGACGTGAGGGTTAGGGCGGGTTAGGTGAGTTAGCATTAGGGTGTGGGTCAGGTAAGTGTGCGATTGTGTAGATGTGAAGGTTAGGGCGGGCTAGGTGAGTTAGGGTTAGGGCGCATGTGAAGTGAGTGTGCGATAGTGATGGACTTTAGGGTTAGGGTTTGGGTTAAGGTAAGTGGATAGTTAGTGGTGTATGTACAGTTTAGTGTAGGGTTAGGTGTAAGATTTTAGGTGTATGTGTGTGGATTGCTGTTTGTTTGGTGTGCTTGTGTTGTGTGTATGTGTTTTGGAACAGCAAAGTTGTTCTCTAGGAAAAAAATTCGTTGTTCTGCATGTTCGATGTTGTCAACTTTCGCTGAATAGGGGGTCAATATTAGAACATTCGAAGTTTTGCAACTTCGATAATCTAATATAGACCCATGATAATACCTGCCATTATGTTTCACCCAGACATGGGCTTTCATAGGGTGATGATAATACCCCCCATTATGTGTCCCCCTTGTGGACCTCATCATGGGGTGAAGATAGAACCTTCATTATGTGTCACCCTGAGATGGACTTTCAAGAGGTGATGATAATACCTCCCTATTATGTGTCACCCTGACATGGACTTTCATGGGGTGATGCTAGTACTTTCATTATGTGTCACCCTGACATGGACTTTCATTGGGTGATGATAATACCCCCCCATTATGTGTCACCCTGACATGAACTTTCATGGGGTGATGATAATACCCCTCATTATGTGTCACCGTGACATGGACTTTCATGGCGTGATGATATACCTCCCCATTATGTGTCACCCTCACATGGACTTTCATGGGATGATAATACCCCCCATTATGTGTCACCCTGACATGGGCTTTCATGGGGTGATAATAATACCCCCATTACATGTCTCATGAGTGGATCTCATTATGGGGTGATAATACTCCCCATTATATGTCACACTGACATGGGCTTTCAAGGGGTGATGATAATAACCCCCATTATGTGTCACCCTGACATGGACTTTCATGGGGTGATGGTACCTTCCCATTATATGTCACCCTGACATGGACTTTCATGGAGTGATGATAATACCCCCCATTATGTTTCACGCTGACATAGACTTTCATGGGGTAATGATAACACCCCCCTCATTATTTGTCACCCTGACATAGACTTTCATGAGGTCATGATAATACCTGAGTGGACCTCATCATGGGGTGATGAAAATACCTCCGATTATGAGTCCCCCTGTTGGACCTCATCATGGGTGATAATAATGCCCCTCATTATGTGTCACCTTGACATGGGCTTTCTTGGGGTAATGATAATACCTTCCATTATGTGTGACCCTGACATGGACTTTCATGTGGTGATGATAATACCCACATTATGTGTGACCCTGACATGGACTTTCATGGGGTGATGATAATACCCTCCCTTTATGTGTCAGCCTGACATGGACTTTTTTGGGGTGATGATAATACCCCCAATATGTCATCATGTGGTGATTTAATACCCCCATGATGTGTCACCCTGACATGGACTTTCATGGGGTGATGATAATACTCCCATTATGTGTCACCTTGACATGGACTTTCATGCGGTGATGATAATACCTCCATTATGTGTCATGTGGACCTCATCATGGGGTGATGATAATACCCCCATTATGTGTCACCCTGACATGGACTTTCATGGGGTGATGATAATACCCCCCCATTATGTGTCACCCTGAGATGGATCTTCACGGGGTGATGATAATACCCACAATTATAAGTCACCCTTACATGTACTTCCATGGGGTGATGATAATACACCCCATCATGCATGCCCTGAATAGACCTTGTCATGGGGTGAAGATAATATTGCCCCATTGTGTCACCCTGACATGGACTTTCATGGGGTGATGATTATACCCCCAATACGTGTCTCCCATGTGGACCTCATCATGGGGTGATGATAATACCCCTCATTATGTGTCACCCTGAGATGGACTTTCATGGGGTGATGATACTACCTCCCCATTATGTGTCACCCTGACATGGACTTTCATGGCGTGATAATACACCCCATTATGTGTCACCCTGACATTGACTTTCATGGGGTTGAAGATAATATCTCCCCGTTATGTGTCACCGTGACATGGACTTTCACGAGGTGATGATAATACCCCCATTATGTGCCACCCTTACATGGACTTTCATGGGGTGATGATCATACCCCCATTATGTGTAGTGCTGACAATGACTTTCATAGGGTGATGATAATACCACCCCTATTATGTGTCACCCTGACAGGGTCCTTCATGCCGTGATGATTATACCCTGCCATTAAGTGTCTCCCAAGTGGACCTCATAATGGGGTGATTATAATACCCCCATTCTGTGTCACCCTGACATGGAATTTCATGGGGTGATGATAATACCCTCCCATTATGTGTACCCTGCCCCTGGACCTTTATGGGGTGATGATAATACCCGATATTATGTGTCATTCTGACATGGACTTTCATAGGGTGATGATAATACCCCCCATTATGTGTCCCCCTTGTGGACCTCATCATGGGGTGAAGATAATACCCCCCCGTTATGTGTCACCCTGACATGGACTTTCATGGGGTGATGATAATACCTCCCCATTATGTGTCACCCTGACATGGACTTTCAAGAGGTGATGAAAATACCCCCCATTATGTGTCACCCTAACATGGACTTTCATGGTGTGATGATAATACCCCCCATTATGTGTCACACTGAGATGAACTTTCACGGGGTGATGGTAATACCCACCCATTACATGTCTCCTGAGTAGACCTCATCATGGGGTGATGATAATGCCCCCCATCATATGTCAGTCTGACATGGACTTTCATGGGGTGATGATTATACCCCCAGTATGTGTCTTCTCAGTGGACCTTATCATTGTGTGATGGCACTATTCCCCATTATTTGTCACCTTGACATGGACTTTCATGGGGTGATGATAATACCCCCATGATGTGTCACCCTGACATGGACTTTCATGGGGTGATGATAATACCCCCCATTATATCCCTCACCCTGACATGGACATTCATAGGGAGATGATAATATCCCCATTATCTGTCCCCCCTGTCATGGGGTGATGATAATACCCCCCATTATGTGTCACCCTGACATTGACTTTCATGGGGTGATGGTAATACCTCCCCAGTATTGTGTCATCCTTACATGGACTTTCATGGGATGATGATACTACACCCATTACCTGTCTCCTGAGTGGACATCATCATGGGGTGATAATAATACCCCCATTATATGTCAGCCTGGCATGCACTTTCATGTGGTGATGATAATACCCCCATTTTGTGTCTCCCAAGTGGACCTCATTATGGGGTGATGATAATACCCCCATTATGTGTCACCCTGACATGGACTTTCATGGGGTGATGATAATACCCCCATTATGTGTCACCCTGACATGGACTTTCATGGGAAGATGATAATACCTCTCCGTTATGTTTCACCCTGACATGGACTTTCATGGATTGATGATAGTACCTTCCCATTTTGTGTCAGCCTGACATGGACTTTCAAGGGGTAATAATAATACCACCATTATGTGTCTCCCTGACATGGACTTTCATGGAGTTATGATAATAGCCCCCATTAATTGTCCCCTGAGTGGACCTCATCATAGGGTGATGATAATACCCCCCATTACATGTCACCCTGACATGGACTTTCATAGGGTGATGATAATACTCCCCCATTACGTGTCTCCCGAGTGGACCTCTTCATGGGGTAATGATAATACAATGCACTATATGTCCCCTTGATATTGACTTTCATGGGGTGATGATAATACCCCCATTATGTGTCACCCTGACATGGACTTTCATATGGTGATGATAATACACCCCATTATGTGTCCCCTTTGTGGACCCCATTATGGGGTGATGATAATACTTCCCATTGTGTCACCCTGACATTGACTTTCATGGGGTGATGATAATACCTCTCCATTATGTGTCACCATGACATGGAGTTTCATGGGGTAATGAAAATACCCCTGTTATGTTTCACCCTGACATGGACTTTCATGGGGTGATGAAAATAACCCCCACTTTGTGTCACCCTGACATGGGCTTTCATAGGGTGATGATAATACCCTTCATTACATATCTCCTGAGTGGACCTCGTCATGAGGTGATGATAATACCCCCATTATGTGTCACTCTGAGTAGGACTTTAATGGGGTGATGATAATACCCCCATTATGTGTCACCCTGACATGGAATTTCATAGGGTGATGATAATACCCTCATTACATGTCTCCCGAGTGGACTTCATCATGGGGTGATGATAATACCCCACATTATGTGTCACCCTAACATGTACTGATGATAATAACCCCCATTATGTATCACCCTGACATGGACTTTCATGGGGTGATGATAATAACCCCCATTATGTCACCCTGATATGGACTTTCATGGGGTGATGATAATACCCCCCATTACATGTCTCCCAAGTGGACTTCACCATGGGGTGATGATAATACCCCCCAATTATTGTTCTTAAAATGTTTTGTAATAATTTGGTGCATTTCTCCCTGGGCCTCCACTGAAAATGGGTTCTACTCGGTTGGACTTTCCCGGTAATCAAATGTCAATAAATAAAATTCATGATTTTTAGATATTTCACATATTTGCGAAGAACTTATCAAATTCTGTAATTAATACAAATAACAATAAATGTACTCTTTGTAGAAGGTAGCATTACTTCCTTGGATAGATGGGAATAATGTAAGCAGGCTTCATTAAGCAAAAACAGCCTCAGTTTTTTATAAATGAAGTTCAATCCTGACAATTTATCTCATTTCTATACAGCTTGTAGGACCCCCCCCCCCCGTAAGGTTGGTTGTCGGGTCAAAGAGCCATAAAATACTGTCATTTGGAAGTTAAGACTTACATTTACCCTGAAATGCATATCATGTTGTGTCACGTGTGATGCTATGGACTCCGTGCCAACAACAGAGGCAAAAGCGGACAGGCATTCTGCATACCTAAAAGACAGAGCTAATCCCATTATAAGTTATTTGACTTTATTACTCTAAGCAATTAGCATTTAGACAAGATCAGACCCCTAATTCAATATGCCTTTAAGGCATCCCACAAGAAACACCATTCCAAAATGTCAGAGGTATTTTGCAAGCTTAAAAACAAAGCAGCAGCTGGGATACAGTTATAATTTTTCTTTTCTTACAACTGCACAAGATTAAACTAAAATCTAATTACATCTATGCCTCATTGCATGCCTTTCACAAAACTTTATAATACTGGTCTTGCCACTAGTCAGATATATGGTTTATGAAGGGTAGAGAAGATTAATTTGTTGGAAGAAATATTCCTTGTTAAAATGAGAGCCTTGTAAAGACTAATATAAAGTATGAACATTTATACTTAAGACATTACTACTTTTGAAGCTGTTCTGTTGGGTGACTTCCTCTTTATCCTAAATTGCTGACATTTTCAGTTTTTCTTTCATGTACCCTGTTTGCTAATAACTTCAGAGAGTATTCCCTTCACGCGTTGAAACATTTCTTTATCTTTCCTATTAAGTTGTAAGATTGCTAAGTCAGGGGCCTTGTCTATTTTTTAATATTTTGCAAACTCTCCATCCCAATACTTCATTGGAATATTTGTTTCTGAAACTTCAGTTAACAACCTTAAAATCAGCCCATCTCTTAATGTGGTGTTCTGCATCCTAAGTGTTGCTGAGGTTCTTTTAACCAGACCCTAAAATAACTGCAACTTGGCATCAAGTGACCTGTTAAGTCTCAGAAGAAACTTCCCCAAATCCCACATCACATTGCTAAGAAATTCTTTGCCATTATAATTAAGTAGCAGTAATTCATATCCCCATGGGGAGTGGGGGACAAGGCTTATGGTCAAGCATGTCACTTAATACAAAATAATGGCTATACAAAGAGTTAGAATGGTTTCATCACTCAAGACTCTATGTATTTCTGAAGAGCAGATAAAAAGTGTATTGTAACCTACTATCTGGCCTCACACTTTGTATTAGATAAGCAGAATCCTTTGCACTAACATACAGAGGTCACGTGATCTCTAAGAAAATTCTGCATTATACTGGTTACCTTTGGCAGTCTTGTGTCCAGTTGGTATTCTGACTATATCTCAATTCTGAAATGCAATGAAGTCCCCACCCAGTAACAGAATGGGTCTCTCTTCCCTTTTCCAAATAATGAATTTGAAAATTCAAGTAATGGTCTTTCATTATCATTCAGCCCATATACGTTACTTAGAATTTAGGGACTCACCTTAGAATCAAACACTCACTGCCCACCATCTTCAAAATGTGTATGACTGATCTGTTTCCAATACCCACATTATGTTTTTATGAATTGTACAGAGGCCCCTCATGACTGATACAGAGCAGCTGCAGATATACAAAATTATTTATCTTCCTGCATCAATTACACTGTGTTAGCTTTGGTCTCAAATAATAGATGTCAATACATTTTGCTTGAACACAGTTGTAAATCCAGTACATTCTACTATTTTATAGCCAGGATGAAGGCAGTGCTGCAGTGTTAGTAACTGCCCCCCCCCCCTTAGTGGGTTTCTTTCATTTGTAATGTAAAACCAGCTATAAAAAATGAATATTATTCATGCAACAATTGTAAAGCAAATGAGAATGGACCTGCACTAGACAGTGAGTAATCCCTCTACACCAGTGGTGGCTGGTGACTTCAAATTAAAGGGGGGGGGGCTGCAGGAGACAGCTGAATGGGTGGGGCCAATAGGAAGGGGTGTGACCAACTAGAAGGGGGTGGGGCTATGCTCAAAACCACAGCAACTGGAACTTTAATTAAATACACTGCCCTGGGTGCCAAACTGTCATTACAAGAGTCCAATCAAGACAAAATGAAGTGTAGAAGAAAAAATATTTCAATGCATTGGCTACATGATAACTTACTTAATATCTAGATGGAAAGACAAAGGTTGTAAGGCATGAAAAAATAAATTGCTTTTTAAATACATTACTGGAATGCCAGTCAAAATCAAGTATATAAAAAAAAAACAAGCAACACTCAGCTCAAACCACTTCTCCTTGCACTGCAGTTCTAATTATAATTTATATTCAGCTTTATAAAATTACCAAGTAACATGCTGAAAGGAGCAATCTCTGTGATACCCCCACTTGTAAAAATGTTTCTTATCCAAAAAAGACCTGCTGCCTGACAACAACTATCTAATTGTTTCATGGGGAACACATGATCAAAGTAAAAAATGAACAGCAAACAAGAAACAAGCTCAAGTTAAATTGCTTAAAGGATTACTGCACAAGTTATGGACCACACATAATAGATTGGCATTCTGTTTAGTTTACGGGTAAAGCCTGCAAAGATAACTGCAAGTCTCCAACAAATGTAATGAGCTTCTGAAAATACTGTAATCCTGTCCTTTATTACAAATACTGTCATATGCATTTCAATACATAAGGCTTATACGTTATCTAGTTATGTAAATATTCTCTGCATAGCAACAATTAATAGGCTTTCAATGTTGGTAATTCTTTAACAGTATGCTTATTAAAGCTTACTTGCATCTTACAATCTCCGACAAGCTTACCTGATGGTCATTAAAGCATTGCTACTTTAATACAGAGCAACACGGCACTGCAACAGCATGCATTTTCTGAAGAACAAGAAGCATAAATCAACAGTATAAAAATATGACAGAAAACCAGAACATTCTGCAAAATCACGGACAGATGAAAAGCCACGGTCGTACTTGTGGGCTACCTTGGATGGGGGAATACTCTGCACACTTACACTGCATAACTGCTTGGACACATCCAGAGCCACTACAATGGGGGGTGGGGTGCAACATGTAGGTCACAGTTTGAAATGTCTCTGGCTGATGGTGATGGCTCTGACAGTCATACCTCTCAACCTCAGAGCAAGAAATCTGGACAAAGCCATACATAGAAGTGGGACACAGGCCCAAAAATAAAGACAATTTTTAAATATTGCTCTTATAAACTTAGAAAGATACTAGAATAGTAGTAGGTCTTGCATTAGTATGAATTTTTGAAGGGTATGAAATCTGAAACTCAAATGTCTGCCATTATTTTCTAACTTCAATTGTTAATGATTTGCCAGAAAACAACAATTTTATGAAAAACAGACCAAAAATGTTATGCAAAAATATAAAATTGCCCCACAATACAGCTGGGAACCTGTCAAAGAAGGGACATCTTTTTAAAATTAGTACTGTTAACTTGAGCAGCTGACAAAATAAGAGCATCTACATGCATTTCTGAAATAAAAGTAATTTATAACTGATCATTACAGTTATTTATAATTGTAAACCCTCCACGTTTTCTTCCAAAATTGCCATTTTGCAGAGGGATTATTAGGGGGAGAGCAACATTTTGAGCCAAAATTGGGGACATTTAAGAGGTTTGGATATTCCTAATTCTATAAAGTGATTTATTTGCACGTACCTCTCAACCTCTTAATGCAGGAAATCTAGACAAGGCCAACTATATTGGGGGAACATACAAACAGTACTAAAATTGCTCTTGTATAAACTTAAGACAGTTGATAGAATAACAGGTCTTGCTTTAGCATGCATTTTTCTGAAGGTTATGATGTCTGAAACTCAATGTCAGTCATTATTTAGTGACTTAATTCCTAAATGATTTGGCAGAAAACCACAATTTTTTTGAGGAACAAACCAAAAATAAGAAGCAAAAATCTATTAATTCTGCAAAATTCTGGACAGTTGAGAGGTATAGTTCAGTCTGAGTTTGCTGCCCCCCCCCCACAAAATCATGGTCGAATGGCGCGTCCCCCATGCAGCCATTCCAATGTCCCATTCCTTGGTTATTTCGCCCCAGTTGCCATAAACACTGTAATGTGCATACTGCTTTACTTCTGCGATGATATTGATTTCATTTGAAAGTTTTATTTTATATTTTACAGCATAATCCCTAATAGATATCTGCTAAACAAAGCAATGCAGTCTCACAATGAAAATAGACTTCGCATTAAAACTTCTCTGCCCTTGAAACTCACATTCATTGAAACAGCATTGAAACCCACATTCAAAGAAAATAGATTTTGCCAGTGGCAGATTGAGATTAATTTTGGGCTGTTTTCAAATCATAGGCCCCTTGAACACAAAACATACACATGCTCTTTGATACACCTTCCTGACTGTATTAAATTATATTCCTTGTACAATACAGTACAGTTATTAGAGGGCATTTTAAATTTATTGTTTTGAACATTTTTCCAGTAAACAATGAAACAAAATGCATGCACCAATGACAAAACTGCCCAATTCAGAACATTTCCATCATAAAAGTCTACTCGAACTTCTACAGTCCACCAGTATCAGTAAATATGCACGATCTCTGAAGAAGTAAAAGTCATCTAAATAATTCCACATTAAAGAAATCTGTTAACTAATGAAGAGGTTACTGCTAGCAAACAACTTTATATGTCATTGTTTCATCTACAAATAAAGTGCCTGTTACCCTTGAGGAATAAATTGCCTATGTTGCATTAAAAAAATGATAAGCTAGTAATATCACAATAGGGAATGGATGGCAAACTGATAACAGGTTCATAGTTGCAAGGTATCTTCACCAAAGAGGACTGCAGCATCCATCCCCTTTACAACAGAGTACAGTATCAGCAATGCATCTACCTACTGTGGGAGTAGAACCCACAACCTTCTGCATCAAAAGCAAGTACACTACCTGTTGTGCAATTAACAGTGTAAGCAGACTCAGCATAAGCAGCACTAAACTTTTGTTCCCCTGCAGCTCTCAGCTCCTTGTAAAATCTACTCGACACTCAGCTGTATCTCTGAACTTTGCAGCACAAGAAATCTGGAAAAAGCCAACATTTATTTGGAGGGGGACAAAAGCCCAAAAACCAGGGACATCTTGTATAATGTTGGAAAGTTGCTAGAATAAAATACTGTGTTACCACCATACATTTCACTGCCAAGTATTGAACCCAGGACCCTGTGCAAAACAGTCAGAGCAACATACCACTATGCCAAATCATCTATTTTATGAAAGAAAGGAAGACTGAAACTTAAATGGCTACCATTTAATGAATTGAGTTCTCACCATAGCTGTCAACATCTGAGCACAAAACGCCTGAACAAAGCCAATAATGGGGAATACAGCCCCCAAACATATTCAGTGAGTTCAGCTATCACCATAGCTCTCAACCTTGGCACAAAAAACCTGGACGAAGCCAATAATGGGGGAATACAGCCCAAAAAATAGGGACAAATATCCATTGAGGACACCAGAGCAAACCCACACAAACACAGGGAGGACATGCAGACTCCACACAGAAGGCACCCTAGCCAAGAATCAAACTAGACAACCTGTAGCTGTCAGACAACAATGCTACCACTGCACTACTGGCTGTGTTAAGTAACAAAAATACAGAAAACACAGATTTATGAGGAACAGAACAGAACAAATATGAGGCAAAAATCTGCAAATGTTTTACAAATGGTGGTGGGTAGGGAATTCAGACTCTTGTCACTTGGGCCCAAGGTACAGGGTTCAAGCCTTATTCTTTACCCACCACCATGTAGCAACTGGGGCATTTCACACATACACACACACACACACACACACACACACACACACACACACACACACACACACACACACACACACACACAGTCTCTGTCCTCCATAAACACCCTACCTGTCTCTGTCCTCCATAATGGCCCATACACACACACCCTACCTGCAGAACCTGTCTCTGTCCTCCATAATGGCCTGTACACACACACCCTACCTGCAGATCCTGTCTCTGTCCTCGGCCCATAGAGATCCTGTACTCTGCAGCAGCCAAGCTAAGTCCTCCATAGCGATCTTGCAGCCTGATCACCTGTCTCTGTCCTCCATAACAGCCTGTGCATGCTGTTGGGTCTCCCGCGAGACGTGAGTAGGGTGGAGCCTCCAGCCTGCGGGCAATGCAGTCCGGTGACCTTCCGGTCTGTGCGGTCATCACCACACAGACCTCTGGGCTGGAAGGGCGGAGTTTCCTGCCTTCCCTATCCGGACTGCCTAGCAGAGCAGTCTGGAGTTCAGGAATGAAGCACGCATGCATGCGTGGAGTTCTGGTCTGCCTAACACAGAATTCAGGAATTAAGCACACATGCGTGGAGTCCAGGATTACTCGTGACATTTTTTTAATTTTATTTTTTATGTTCTACAGTGGAGGGAATTTATTTTACAGGTGGGGGACTGCAGTCCTGCAGTCCTATAGCATGAGCCTCCTCTGCTCTACACAGTATAAATGATTGTCTTAGCATAGCTGTAGAAACAAGAATAGTTACAAAATCCAAAGGGTAGAACTTGAGTTCCTGTGGATGTTATCATCCAAGCTGAGCAAATGCTCCACAGGAATAATATAGTACAAATCTTAGTTATGAACATTTGGCTTATAAAAAAGATAAAATAATCAGAAAATTGCAATTTCTGAGTTTTTTTCATAGTTTTTTCTTTATTATAGTGTGTCAAACTGAAAGTTGTATTGTTCACAGCAGTCGTGCTATTTGTGTGAGACAGCTGTGCATGTTTAGTTTGGCTTTCCACTTTTCTGGCAGGTAGTGCAGATGATTAAAGATATGATATTAATAATCCTTTTCTTGTAGTTCAGGTTTTGTATCTCAACTTCCATTTGCCTGTTGTGTGACTCTAAGCCATATAGATCACAATTTTGCCTTGGATAAAAAATACAAATAAATAACCCCACTGCTGTATTACTGTGGTGCTGGAATATATAAAATCTAGGTGGTTTGGGAGCTTGCCATCCTACAAAAATATTTATAGATTTTTTTTTTGCTGTTTAAAATTTTTGATGTATAAAAATAATCCAAACAGTGATTCAAATAAACAGGTAAAGTACAGAAATCAAAAACATACAGTATACGTTATATGCATATAACCCCACATACAGTACTAATATAAATGGATTGAATGTACCTGTTCCTACAGAGAGAAAAAATGATTAAACAAAATGAATATTTGCTTTATTGTTTATATATTTGCTGTATTGTTTCTGTCCTCTGTTGTTGTCTGTACTTTGTTTCTCAGGGTAGCTCAGAAGCTAGTTTCAGGTGGGGGTTATTGAACCAGCCCATCTTAGCTGTTAGTCATTGCCTGAGGTATATTTTCTGTGTTGTACTTCCATCACAAACTGCATTTATGTGAATTTGTGCAGAACTGATATAGCAGAGAGCTAAATTCTCCTGACTGTGAGCAGAGTTCGAATCTTTTCCCATCTGATAATCCAAACTGATAAGTTTTGTTTTTTGCAACTCAGTTTACACTGTGCTGTATTTATATATTTGCTGTATTGTTTCTGTCCCTTGTATGCACTGTTTTTTTTCCTACCCTCCCACCCAAGTGTTCTTGTAGTCTTAATCTTGGTGGCTTTAGATCTGCCTGCCCCTGATGTAAATCTGATCTTGGTCACTACTCCCAGTCCAATCTCATTTGATCACTCAACAAAGTGCAGTGAGATTGTTTGGGAAGGACTACCACCTTGCTTCTTTGACTTTGAACACTTCTGTTTCCTCCCTCTCCACTCTAAAAAAATGTACACTTTAGTCATCTGTTTTTACTGTAATTGTGTTCTTCATACTTTATTACCTTATTTTTGCTGTGTGTCTTAAATGTTAGAGTGCCTTTATTCTGCTGCATTTTATACTGCTTGTTAGTGGCCTAATTAAATTCATCTCTTATTCTAAACATTTTAAGCTTTGGTCTTAGCACTTGTGCTTCAGGCAAGTTACTTTACATTTAAGAAGGTTCTTGTGGTCTACACTCTTGTGGACAAGCCCTCAACATAATTTTCTCTACATAAAGTCCTGCATACAATTGCTAGAATCTCCTTGTGTTCTGAATGTGTGTGCTTCTCAAACAATCTGGAAATATAGAGCTGATAAGTATATTTTTGGCACATTTTAATTGTTCAGAGTTCTGCACTGTCTTAATTTTTGCTTGACTGAATTATTTATATATTTGCTGGCATTGTTTTCTGATACTCTAAGTGCCTCCATTTTGATTTTTCTTAATTTACTGCTTTCTGCACTTGTTTTTAGTCATTTTTTACTTTAATTGCATTTATCCAGGACTGTTTGTAAGCTTCTAAGCCCCCCCAAGCCTTTCTGTGTTGGAAGGAAGCCTTCTAGCTTATCAGTGGGAGTGGTAAGCACTAGGTAGCCTATCTATCACAAGAAGAGTGGTTTCTAGCCCAGAAATTGTAGTTTATTGGCAGTTTGGGCAGTTCTTTCATACCTTTCAACTTTCTGGTTTAAAAGTCTGAATTTGCATGGGTTTGAGCTTGTTTAAGCTCCATGCAGTGGTGCTAAGCTGAGGTAAACTATTACTGGTACCACAAAGTTTGCTCTTCAGTTTTTCCCTTAGATCTTGCTAGTTCTTTTGCTGTCTCTCTTGTACTTCAAATAGCTTAATTGCTTTACACTTCAACAGGTTTTTGTAGCAATTAATGTAGCACACCTAAGTGCCATCAGCACTAGTAGTTCTTCACAGAAATAGCTCCAGTACTTAGTAGTTATGACCACCCCTCCTGGAATGATTAAAGGGCAGTTCATTGTGCCTTCTCCTATTAACCTGGTGCACTTGGGCATTCTGAGGCAGTGTAGCAACTGCCTCATGTACACAGACAACCCTCTCCTCTTACCTCCCAACACTCAGACTTGTGAGAGTTGCACTTGTATCACCAAACTGGAAGCTATGCATTCTCCAGCCAAGACCGGACTAGCTGGTCAAGAGGAGAAGGTCAACACCTGCACCATGCCACATGGAACACATAGCCCTCCAGAACACCCACCACCACAGCTCTCATATAAAAACACAAACCATACACACACCTTCACAGAGGATCTCAATAGAGATTTACCCAAACAGCAGAGACCTCCAAGACAGAAATGCACTCGACCACCACAACACAGTACAAACCACAGGACACACAGCTCACCTCCACAGTGTGCCTCTCAACCTAAGCACCTAAGGCTAAACACCTTTCCCAATATACTAATCATAGGTGACTCAATAGTGAGGCACACAGATGTTCCAGTCACTAGGTTGAATAAGAAGGAAACAGTCAGCTGTCTACAAGATGCCAGAATCTGACACAACACACACACTCAGGTCACTCCACAACAAGTATAAGTATGACTGTCATTGTCCATGTGGGCATGAATGACCTGAGATGTACCTCCCTGGACTACATCAAAAGAGACATGGTGGAACTCTTGGATTATGTGGCCCAGGCAGGTATGACCCTAGCCCTGAGCAGTATCCTACCATCACCCAGAATGATACCACAGTGCAAACAAAAAATGATTGACTTCAACAATTTGCTAAGTTTCTGGTATCATTCTAAGGGGATTCAGTATCTATCTGCTTAGGATGACATGACTGACAGACCTTGATGCTTTGCCAGAGATGTCCTGCATCTGTAACCCCTGGGTTTCCGGGTACTGTCTAAGGCACTTGCCACCCCTATAGTGCCTTTTTTAGGTGGTATTCCAAAGGCCAAATTACCACCATAACAGGTATAAATAAATGGAATTTGAGGGTCATGCTGCTCAACACTAGAAGTCTAAATCTCAAGATGTATTCGCTCGAAGCACTCCTCAAAATGGAGAGCATCAACATTTGTGCTGCAACAGAGACCTGGTTTAAAGCAGCAGAAAGCACCCCTGTGCTACCAGGCTATAATTGATTCCACACCTTTCGGCCCTGAAATATGGACCAAAGCTCCAAAGGTGGTGGTTTTGCCATATTCATAAAAGATATGCACACCTCCAGACTAGTAGCCCAGTATAAAGCATTTGAGATACTTCAGGTACAATTAACACTGGATAAGATGGCGATCCAGGTCATAGCCTACTATAGGTCCCCAACCATGTCCCTAGACTCTCACTCCATGTTCCTAAGCACCCTGGAATCTATCAAGGTCCAACTCAACACTCTCATACTAGGAGACTTCAACTACCCATACATCAACTAAGAAAACTACTCAAGCACCAATACCCTGGCCCAGCACTTCCTGGAATTCATCAGTTCCGATGCCCTGGACCAGGTCATTCTGACCCCCACTAGAGGAAGCAACATCCTTGACCAGGTTATTACTAACATGGGCAACCGTTGCTCTAAACCAATAGTCAATCCCTCCCTCGTCAGATCCGACCATAAACTAATCACCATGGAAATCCACATCTCACCCGCACCCCCACCCCCTGCAAAGGTAACCACCTTGAAAAACTTTTCCAAAGCTGATTTTGGGCTCCCAAAAACAGAGGTGGCTAACTTCACAGCACCCATGCCAATGGAAAATAGCTGCATGACTGCCAAATCATACACCAATGCACTGTACGAACATATACATAAATGCATGGATCTAGCCATACCCAACAGAATCAAGACACTCTCCTCCATAAAAGGAAGCCAATCTGGTGGTCCCCTGCCATTAATAAACTCTACAACAGAAGGAAGAAACTGTTGCAGAGAAATGTGAAGTCCCAAGACAGGAAAAACTACCTTATTAGCCTCAGCAAAAAGTTGAGATCCCTCATCAAATCCTCAAAAGCCAGCTATGAAGGCAGAATTGTGGCAGACACTATAAAAACAATCACAAAGCTTTCTATATTTATATCAAGAACCTCCACAGCAATACCCAGATTTGCTCTGAGTTACTGCACAATGGTATATCCTATACTGAGCCAACAGATATTGCCAAAATACTGGCCAACAGATTCAGTGCCAGCTTTACCCCTCTCTTCACCCCTAAAGGACCAATCACAATACCAGAAGAATGCCAGGCACCCAGCATTACTGTAGCACAGCTTAAAGGTGCACTGTCCAAGGCCAAGAATACAACTTCCATGGGACCCAATGATACCCCTGGCTGTGTTCTTCAAGAACTACAAAGTGAACTGGCTCCACATCTGTGTGCCCTGTTCAGTTACAGCCTCACCTCAGGCGTTGTCCCTACCAAATGGTGTATTGCTACATTCATCCCTCCCCATAAAAGGGGAGTGACTACAGACCCTAGGAATTATTGCCCCATTAGCCTGATGAGTCTGATATGCAAAGCTATGGAGCACATCATCATGGACCTGATTAACAAAGATACAGGAAATCTCCTAACTCTAGACCCCACACAATTTGGCTTTGTGAAAGGGAGATAATACCTGCTCAACCTGGTTGACTTCTTTGAGTCATTCACCAGGGCTGTGGATGAAGGTAAGACAGTGCATACAGCCTACCTTAATCTGGCCAAGGCCTTTGATACCATTCCTCACTTTGAAATTATTGATAAACTCACCAAACTAGGCATCAACCCCTATATCACTAGGTGTGTTGCAAATTAGCTCACAGAACACAGTGTGAAAGTAGCGGACTCCAAGTCAGACTGCCGACCAGTCACAAGTGGAGTCCCACAGGGATCAGCCCTGCATCCTCTCCTGTTTGGCATCTACTTCTCAGAAGTCCAGGCCAACACAAAGGGACTCTAGCTGATCAAGTTTGCAGATAACTGCAAGCTGGGAGCCAATATTAACTCCCCAGGTGATGCAGACATCCTACAGAAAGGCCTAACTGAGAGCAATGACTGGTGTCGAAACCATGGTCTTAAGCTTAATGCCAAAAAATGTGTCATCATCCGCTTTAGGATAAATTCAGTTCTCACTAATTACCACATCGATGGGAGCCCACTGAACACTGAAGGTGTTCTAAGAGATCTGGGGATGCAGGTTGACAGCAACATCTCTTTCGACCACCACATTGCCACTGTGGTCCGAAAGTCCTATGTGGCACATCTCATTACCAAGGGTTTTGCATCCAGGAAGAAAGAGGTCATTGTCTCTCTCTCTCTCTCTACTCTCCAATCAGAGTATAATGCCCCACTTGGCATGTACCTCACAAACACCTGCAACAGCTGGAGAGGCACTCATGTACCTCACAAAGAAGATCCTAGGCATTAAACACGTCTTACATGGAAAGACTCAAAAGACGACAGCTATTGTCTGTCTCATATCGCCTACTTAGAGGCGATCTCTCCTTGACTTACAAAAAACATTTCTGACCCAGCTCTGTTAGAAATGCTACAGCTAAAGAAATCCCATTCCCTCCGCACCACACACTCCAGAGGCCTCAACCTCATTACCACAATCAAAAGAACATTGTGGAGGGACAGGTTCCTCACCCAGAGATTGCCCATGCTCTGGAATAAAATTCCCATACATGTCAAGCAAAGCACCTCACTGTTCCTCTTCAAGAGAAATCTTGATGAGTGGATCGGTAATAGAAAGTTCACCCCGGGGATCACTCCAGTGGCTCTGCTTGATAGAGGCACTGGGAACTAACGTCAGGCAGCACAATGCCAGGGCACTTCTATGGACTAGGCTTGTAAAGGCTTCAGGGCCATTAGCCTAGTACACACCTATGAATCTATGAACATATTAAGGAACAATATTTTGCAACAAATCATGCTTTAAACCAAGACATTAATGATAGATTTTGGGCTATAAATGAACACTTACAAGTGGAATTAATTAAATGGCCACAAGATGTCACTATAACACCATACAACAGAATTAAAAAGCAGACTCATTCACTATCATTTTTTAATCTTGAGCTCATAACATCATAATGCATCTTAGCACAAATAATTTTGTACAAAGACAAAAATATTGGGTAAACAAAGATGCAAAACGTAGAAATATTTTAAATATTGCCGTCATAAACTTTGAATGCTGCCAGAATAATAGATTTTGCATTAGCATGCATTTTCTGAAGGATATGAAGTCCAAAACTCAAATGTCTACTATTAATTCATAATTTCAATCAGTGATTTTCCAGAAAAAAATGCATGTTTTATGAAGAATAGATGAAAAATATGAGACAAAAACTTGGGCATTCTGTGAAATTCTGGATAGTTGAGAGGCAAGTGTTTAGTTTTCATAAAAACACTAGTACATTCATTGTGTATAGCAGGTTTACGGATACTGTCCTGTCAGATGTAATATAAAAAGATGCTGTGTTTCCCCAATCTTTTTTTCTGTTTGTAAAAGCTGCCTCTTCTGATAGTCTTGTGGAGTAGCCCAGTGTACAGCTTAGATAACTAGAGTCCCATATGAGTTCACCACTTATAGAAATACCATATAAAACACATGTTGGACAGCAAGTGCATGCAGCAAGCACCTACAGTGAATACTGAAATTGTGAACATTGAAATGAATTCTAATTTATAGACAGATGTGCTCTTCTAACAAATGTCACCTTTTGTGAACTCACAATAACAAATATTAAGAAAATCAGTCACCAACATATTCCAAACATTGTTATCAGACAAGCAGAGCAGGAATCCAGACTGTCCCATTGTTGAGAAAATAGTGTGCAAAGAACATACCTGCACATGTTTGTCCCAAGATGATAGAACAGTGAACGCCTAATCATGTAGGTGAGTCACATTTGTGACAAAGTGGGTTTAAAAGTAGATATTCTTGTGCCTGTCCATACTGCTCTGTTACAGTTACTGGTGATTCTGGTGGGTTGAAGCCTGGATTATTCTCTGCTTCATCATATTCCCCCTCAGCCAGAAGTGTAAATTGGTTACTAAGCTATTTTTACTCTGCCTTGGATAGGACATGTAGTGTGGCTGGTTTAAGAAACTGCATTGTTTTAAGACTCATTCTCCTTGGAGACTTACAGGTGTTGCTGGAACAGATCTTTCATTTCTCTTGTTCAACTGCAATGGATCTACATTCATGGCTGCATTTCTGTTGGTCTTCTGGTTGCTTGGCAATGGGAACAAGTGTTTATGAAAGGTTTTGCTTCTAGGATGTACAATAGCTGATGACATATGGAATGTATCATCAATGTAGCCTGAATTTGAAACTGTCAGATGATTTCCAGATCTTTAAGGCACTTGGTACTGGGTGCCATGGCCTTTGTCTTTAAAAAGAGGAAATCACTATAATCAGAGTTCATTCTGACCAGATCATTTGCCATACATGAAAAATCCCCAGTTCTTTACATGTTATTATCTCTCTCCCTCTCCCTGTAGTTATACTCAAGAAACCTTCTAATAAAATGCCTGGTATGTTGAATTATATTATTTTATTGGCCACCCAATGTACTGGTGGTTTCTGCATCTGAGTAAGGAAACTAAAGAGGGTTACCACCCTCTATCCCTTCCAGCAGTCCAGTTACTTTAAGATTATTTCTATGGCTCCTGGTCTTTAGATTTAGTTCCGTCTGTGTCGTTTCCTACAGATGAGAGAGCTATAAAACATGTTATGTGGTAGTGTCCTCCTGCTGGCACAGTTCTGTTTGTTGAGGTACTAAATGTCTTGTCACGGGTTTAAACCTGCAGTGTTTTTCAGCACTGCTTGTCCCATAGGAGTTAATGCTGAATGTTAATTGTGGATCTAGTCATGTGCACTATCCAATTCATTAGGAATGCCTATCGCACTGCTTAAAACCTGAACATACACATTTCTTAACTTTATAAATTATATTGCTGCAGTCAGGTTCTAAGATCCTCAAAAACAGCAGCTTCCCTCACTCAGAACATAAAATGTCTGTGCATAATATAATCATCTAATTGCATTTTAATGTAACTTATTATTTTCAGAGTCCTTACTTCATAAGACAATCTATTTCATAACTCTGGGATATATTAATAAATGAAATAGATTAAACTGTTAAAAGAGATCATATCTATATTGCATGGTCTTTTTTCAGTTTTGTAGTAATGGTTGTCCAAAGTTAAGCATAAGTCACATACCTCTCAACTGTCCAGATTTTCACAGAATGTCCAGTTTTTTGCCTCTTGTTTTTTGGCCTGCTTCTCATAAAATCTGTGGTTTTCTGGCAAATCGTTGATCATTGACATAACTAAATAATATTAAATAATGGTAGAAATTTGAGTTTCAGAGTTCATATCCTTCAGAAAAGATATAATGTAAAGTCTGTCATGCTAGCAAATTTCTCAATTGGTAGATGCAATATTTAAAATCTTTTCCTATTTTTGGGCCTTTGTCCTCCATTATTTTTGGGTTTGTCCAGATTTCATGCACTGAGAAGTTAAGAGGCCTGATAAGTAACTTTTTAGTAATGGATCACTCATTATTCCAAAAGCTAAACATAATTTGCCTCTTACAACCTTAGGGTCTATATTAGATCAGCAAACGCTTAAACAAGTGATCGCTGATTGATTGAACTTATTTAAGTGAATGTTCAAAATATCGAAGCAACAGAAACCCGAATTTTTGCCTAGGGAAAGAATTCGGTTGTCCGTTTCTGTTGCTTCGGCATTTTCAGTGCTGTGGTGGAAAGTTACAGGTCAGATTCAGGTAAGTGTGCGATTGCGTGGATGTGAGTGTTAGGGCAGGTTTAGGTGAGTTAGGGAGCGGGTGAGGTGAGTGTGCGATAGTGACGGACCTTAGGGTTAGGGTTTGGGTTAAGGTAAGTGGATAGTTAGTGGTGTGTGCATAGTTTAGTGTAGGGTTAGGTGTCAGATTTTTGGTGTATGTGTGTGGATTTTTGTTTGTTTGGTGTGCTTGTGTTGTGTGTATGTGTTTTGGATCAGCCATTTTTTTCCCTAGGAAAAAAATCGCTGATCTGACAGTTCGAGATTGTAAGCTTTCGCTTACATAAGGTCGATCAATCAGCGTTCGCTGATCTAATATAGACCCCAACCTTATATAATACAGTAAATAGGTTTAGTTTGTTCCTTCTGTTGAAAAAAATCTAGATTTTGCCACCATTTATCTTTTTGTGTATGTATATTGAATACATTATAATAAATCTGATGTCAAGCCACACCAAGTTAAACTGTATTCAATAACTGTGTTTTACCAGTGACTTGTTATAGGACCCATGGAACTTCTTCTATAGATGTTACTGTGTTCATGATTAGGCCTACTTTTATTTCACTGCTTTTTCTCTTATGTCCATTATATGTCCCTTAAATGCGAGTCCGGTGCTGATAATGGTATCAAAATATGTTATATATTTACAGGTAGACACATTCTCCTATCACAGATGAATCCTTGTCTGTAGTGGTACCATATGAAACAAATTTACTCTTATTCAAATTAAATAATAATATGTTGCTTTCAAGCCAGTTTTTACATAAATGTGGTAAGCATTTTATTCAAACAAATTCTCTATTTTCTCAAGTTTAGCTTCTATTTTGCAGTCCCCCATACTAGCATAATCAAAAGTTAGTGGAATTTGGGATATTAAAAGATACTAAGTAGAAAAATATAAGGCCTGATACTGAGTCTTATGGTATTCCTGATTTAGCCCTCTTCCATGTTGACCTATTTTCTTGTTTTATGATTGCTTTCTTTCTAGTTGTTAATCTCTTTATCCATCTAATTATATAGGAATTACCTTGAATTCACAATTTTCCTATCTCATCATGGCACGTTGTAGCAAATGCTTAAAAATGTCTAAATATAATACTACATATCTGCTACCTTCATCCATTAAACTTGAAATTTTGTCTTAAAACAGTCTGAAATGCCAAGGTTGAATATCCATTCATGAAACCAGACGGAGTTTATTCATTATTAAAGGCATATTTGCAGTTCTTTATAAATTGTTTAAGCAGGAAACATTCAAAAACATTTATTGATATCAAACCAATAAGAAGATAGCTATTGATATTTTGTCTGTTACTACGCTTGTATTTGGGAACCACAAGGAATTTAGCCAAGTCCTCATGGATTATTCCCACTTATAAATATCCCATTGAGTATTGGGATTAATGAATGATTTTATTTTTCTGATGTCTTATTAGAGGACCAAAGGTACCATCAGTTTTCATGGAGAAAGTCTTGTTGCAACTGTTTAGGGCTTCATTAACATCCTCTGCCAGGATTATAGGGGGGATTCCAGTTTCAAAGTGTGCTACTAGATTGGTCATAGAATGGATATTTCTCCCTATATTTATGTATTGATTATTAAGCAGTTCCAGAATTTCCTGGGGGACTCCAGTAGCTTTCTGTTCAGCTGGAAAGGGACGATTTGAAATCATTGTCCTTCTCTGAGAGTTAACATATAAAATTGTTTATTATTACTTATTTTTACAAATTCTGCTTACTGTTTTCTTTGTCAAGTATTGCTTTAAGTTTCTTAATAGCTACTATTAATGTGTCTTTGTAATTGCTATTCCTATATTCTGTTCCTTTGTGTTTTGCAAATTCTTCAGTTTTTTATCCAAACATGGTTTCCTTTTATTTATTTTTTTTTACTGTTGCTATTTGTTTAAATACTTGCTACTCAAACTTTAGAAATTCCCATTTATGGTAAGGTTGGCCTAATCTTGTTTTCTTAGCCCATTGAAATACCAGTAGTTCTCTATGTATTTCTTATTTAGTTAACTCATATCATACTATGTTATTTTTCTATTTGTAGTCATAAGCATAGGTACCTAGAGGTTGCAGATTATTCATATTATATACCAGGTTCTTGTAATTCACTAATATGAAATCAAAAAAATTGTTTTCCTCTTGTAATGCATGAACCATTTGCATAAGATGGGGAAAGTTAATGTCCAAGAAGTAACCTTCATAATGAGTCCTAAAATAGTCAAGTTTCCTTTTTTTTTCTGGTATGACCGTAAAGATCTCCTAGAATAATTTGAAGCTTCTTCTCTGCGATGTTATCAAGTGTTTCCAGAAATATAGTTTATTCTATCATGTTAAGATTAGGCCTCCTGTATATCACTACTAATATTACTACTATTCTATATTCACCATACTGATGTGCTTTACTGATAATTACATTTATTGCATCAACATCCTGAGCTTTTGTTTCCAAGTGAGAGAGCAAGAAATCATGTACAAGTAGTATTACACCTTCATACATTCTGCTTTCTCTTCTGTAATAGTGTTCAAATCCCTTAAATACTACAGCACACATGTTCCGAGTTGAAGAAATGTTAATAATACTGTATCCGTTAACAGAAATTAAAATTTAGATCTTTTTATTTTTTATACTTTGAGAATTGTTTTTTTTCTTCTTGATAATACTAAGTTGCCTGAACTTAAATTATGAATCTTTTAGTCATTATCTATTACTTCAGTATTTAAAAACCAATAACTGCTAAGTGATTTTTAGTCTCTTAACAATAACTGAAATATATAAATTCTGATGGTGAATTCATTCTCAGACATCCTAAGATTGTCAGAGCATGTTTCATATTTATCTAAGTGCTTGAGGAAAATATGTACAAAAAGTAAAAACAGATATTAAAAATTAAAGGTAAAATAAGACACAATATAAAACAAATGAATAATAAATAGTTATGTACTCATCATAATGTTCCATCTGTATTGATGATTTTTTCATCTCTCCTCACATATGGGTCCAGATCCGATCCATCAGATCTGACCCTGCCATTACTAAGCTTGTGGTAACCATAAAGCTCTTGGATACCTCCCCTTACTCACAGTGCATCTCCCCTTGTTACCTCAGATCTTGTTTGCTAGGATTATCCCCAGAAAATAAGTAAGTGAACTTTATATTTGAATCTGAATATTTTAAGGAGACAACTTCTAGAGTATTCGAGATGATAAAGATGGCATAATTTATTCTTCCCGTCCAACCTGAAAACCAAAGGTAGGGGGCTTGAAGGGAGGGAATGTGTGGACAGATGAAAAATCGATAATACAGATGGACTGTTATGGTGAGTACATAACTTCTTTATCTGATATTGTAAATTTTTCATCTCGTCCTTACATATAGACCAAATCCCAAGCTGCCTTTACCCCGAGCTGATGCATGGCAGGATGTTTTACAGAACCATTGAACCAAAGGAGGCTCTTCCCCTGGAGACCAAATCCAACTTGTAATGAGTGATAAAGGTATGATTGGCCCATGTGGCTGCTACACAAATCTCGTCCATGGAAGCATTGGACTGGAAAACTGAGGAAGTAGCCATGGCCTGGTTGAGTGAACTTGAACAGGTTTGGAAGGATCTATACCTTTTGTGGTGTAGATGAAAGAAAGCCATTTTGCTAAGGTAACTTTGGATACTGGTAGGCCTTTCCTAGGGCCTGAAAAGGAGATAAGCAACTGACTTGCTTTCCGAAACTCTTTAGTCCTATGCAAATAGAAACATAATTGTCTATGGACATCCAACAAATGTAGAACATATTCGCCTTTGTTGCTGAAGTTAGAAAAGAAAACAAGCAAATGTATGGTCTGATTGATATTAGTATGTGAAACAGGTTTAGGCAGAAAGGAGGGGTTGGTATGCAAGGAAACTCCGTCTTTATAAAAAAATCAGATACGGAGACTGGGAGGATAGTGCCTGAATTTCTGATATTCATCTTGCAGATGTAATGGCCACTAGGAAGATAGTTTTCCAAGATATAAATTTTATATCACAAGTTACTGCAGGTTCAAATGGGGGCTGAACAATAAGACATGGTACCAAGTTTAGGTCCCATGGAGGAGAGGGATCTTTCTGAGGTGGCCTTAATAATTGGGTCCCTTTTTAGAAGACTTTGCAAAGCTTCTGGGAAAATAGACAATTTATCTTTCCCAATGTGAAAATCTGAGAAAGATGCTAATTCGACTATAATTGCAGAGGCAGCTGCCCCATTATTAAAGTGAGCTAAAAACTCTAGAATGGTGTGCATAGGTGCTGTGAAGGAATCTATATTATGTTGTCTAGCCCAAATTACAAATCTCTTCCATTTACCCTTATAAAGCTTTTGAATGGATGACTTATGGGAAGACATCAAAATATGATGGACTGGTGAGGACAGCATTGGTTGTCTGGCAATCAATGGAATTGGATTAACCAAGCCATCAATTTGAGGTTGGGAAGGTTGGGAGGAATTATTCCTGTCAGATGTGATAGAAGGTATGGAATGGGTTCCAGAATCCAGGCCTCCTGCTGTAAATGAGGCCAGAAGAAGGAATACTTGATTTGTCGAGGCCAAAATGGGGCAACAAGGATTACTGTTCTCTTTGACCTGTTTGCTTTCTGATGGAATTTGGGAATCCAAGGGGATGGGGGAAGGCGTACTAAAGACTGGGAGGCCAATCGTGTATAAGAGCATCCCTCGTGGATTCACCCGGTGGGGGGAATTAGGGCAAAGTAGCTGCTGCATTTGTTGTTTAGGGGGGATGTAAAGAGGTCACAGCAAGGTTGGCCCCATCTGCAGAAAATGTCTTCTGCTACTGTCTGGTTGAGGGATCACTCATGAGACATGAGAATAGATCTGCTCAATTTGTCCACTATCATGTTGGACTTTCCCAGAATGTGCGTTCCTTTAAAAAATCGGTTGGATGAGATCTCCCATTGCCACACTCTGAGCGCTTCTCAACACAGAAGGTATAATATGGTTTCTCCTTGCTTATGTACCAGATCACAGACATGTCTGAATCACCACTGTTACCAGATAAAGAACAGTCTGAAATGCCTGCAATGCTAGAAGCACGGCCATCATCTCCAGGATGTTTATGTGCAGATTGGCCTTGTTGACAGACCAGGTACCTTGGACTGTCTTCCCCAGATAATGCTCCCCACCCCATCTAGGAAGCAGCCATGGTCACCATGGCCTGTGGCTGATGGGGAACAAAGGGTCAACCTTGCATCAACTGTGCTGAATGAATCCATCATCAAAGGTATTTTTTGCATGTGTCCATTATGAGAATTTGGTAAGACATCAGCTGGTGGATAATTGACCATTTGCCAGCTAGAAGCCATTGAAGCATTCGCATGTGAAATCTGGCTAAGAGGACTGCAACCATTGATTCTAAAGTCTGTAGAACATGATGGGCAGCTACCTTTTTGTTTTGGATTAATCTTTGTGTTTGGCACCTGATTGTCAATGCTCTGGAGGTTGGAAGTTTTGCAATAATCTGAGTTGTGTCCAGCAGTGCTCCTATGAATTCCAGTGTTTGAGACCGGTCCAGGTCTGATTTTTGTTAATTTTTGGATATACCCAGTTCTGTACAGATTTGAAGAACAAAGTATTTTTTGCACCAATAAGTAGATGCCTGGTCGGGGTGGATATGAGCCAGTCATCTAAGTAAGGACATTTTCGGAATCCTTGTCACCTTAGGTGAGCCCCAACCACTGCCATGCATTTGGTGAACACTCTGGGGGCAATAGTGAGACCAAAGGGCAGCACTCTGAACTGGTAATGACTGGTTCCCAGCTGGAAGCGTAAGTGCCTTCTGGATAGTCTGTCCATTTTTATATGGTAGTACTCATCCTGATGGTCTCTGGAGTACATGTAAACATCTTGTTCCAATAAAGGAAGTATGGACTGAACTGTGACCATTCGGAACTTGCGGCATTGAACTGACTTGTTTAATCTGCTGAGTTCCAGAACTGGTCTCTAGACTCCTGTTTTCTTTGGAACTAAAGAACCATGAGTAGGGTTCCAAATCCTCTCTGGTCTCTGAGCACCTCTTGGATGACTCTTTTTTTTTTTTTTTTTTTCCAGTGGTTTTTGAATTTCAATGCCTGCTTGATCCCTTTGACTGGGTGGGACGTCTGGGATTTTTTTGTTGGGGGAGGTTGACAGAAGTGGATTTGATAACCTCTAGATATTATCTTCTGCACCCACATGTCAGTGGTTATCTTTGCCCAGGTGCTCCAGTGCAGGGATAGTCAACCCCCAATTGCCTCCAGAGGTGGGGAATCAGGCCTCCTTTCAGGAATACTGGAAGGGTTTCCTGTAGAAAGATTCTTGTGACCCTTGTTTCTGCGGGCTTCCTCTACCATGAGTGCCATCTTCCATTATTGTTCCCCCCTCTGCCTCTGGGGAAAAACTCTCCAAATGTGTCCTGGTAAGATCCTTGAGATTTTTTGAACCACATTTTACCACCACCTCTCTGACCCTTAGGGTAAGGTGTCTGAGGGGCAGAAAAATGTATGCCCATGGCAGAAAGAGTCTTACCTTCTTTTTCACACCTCAATAATGTATCTTTGACCTTGGGATAAAGAAGAGATGTACCATCAAATGGAGCATTGACAAACGAAGACTTAAAAGGCTCCACAAAATCACATAGGTGCATCCAGGCATGCCTCCTCATAGATATGCTGGAACCTGACGCTCTACTAGTTACTTTGGCTGCATGTGCAATGAGCCTCGTGAAAGAGTTAGCAACAGAGTGTCGGGTCGCTAACTGGGAAGCCACCTATTCTTGTGCTCTCTCAGCTACTGCTTCTTCAATGGTATCTGACAGCTCCTTGATCAGATCCCTTTGCAACCTGGTGAAATGGGAAAGGTAGTTCAGTGATGGTAAGGTAAAAGTTGCTGAAGAAAAGACTTAATTTTTGCATCTATCCATCATCCTAAAATACTTATTAGGAAGATGTTTAGTTGAACTCTCCTCTGATAGATCCTTTTGGTCACACTTGCCACAACCATGGCATCTATCACAACTCCTTTCATCCAAAAAGTCTTGTCCACTGAAGCAGTAATTATGTTGTTTGGTCTCTTGGGAATAGGTTTGGTGGAATCTGGGTCTTCCATGCCTGCCAAAAGATCAAACCTATGAGCTCATCAATGGGTGGAGTCACCCAGGAGGTAGATGGTCAGGAGCCAAAGGCTGTCAGGTACACCAGCTCCTCAGGTGAATGATTACTGGACTTTCAGCCACCTCTCTGTTATAAAATATCTGGGATCACCCCAAAGGAAAGAAATATCCTCAGGAGGTGACCATGGGGATCCATCTCCCTCATCCAGGTAGGTGTCCTCTATGGCTGACTCCTCCATGGAGTCCAAATGTTTCCTCTTGCAAGGCCTATTCCAGGAGATCTCAGTGGGATACTCTGGAGAAGTATCAGAAGAGGCTTGGGTACCCCAATGGGTATCCTGGTGCCTAAGGTCCTGTTGTCCCTGTGCAATGGTTTTGTCAGAAGAAGTGCACAGGGAACATTGATGGGATTTTGGATCAAAGGGGGCAGATAACTTTCCAGATGCAGTGGCAGCTATAGACCTCTCCAGAGCCCAAAAAGCTGACTGCTCCTGAGTGGAGAGGTATCCCGATCTGACAAGCCATGCTTGCAGGACGGGGTCCTCTCTACCCCAGAAAACAGCTCACCTGGGGTAGATGCTGGAGCAGCGGAGCTCACTGCATGGAATCCCCGAGTTGCATCTACTGCTCCAAAGGTCTGGGAGTCGAGCGCACTTGTGGTCCACAAGGCTTACTGCAGCTCCAGGAGCTCTCTGGCTCTGAAAAGGCCAGAGAGCGCTGAGCAAAGGTCTGAGCGGAAGAAAGGGACATCTTTGGATCAGAGCTGAAAGACACTGGGTGTATCGGATCCAATGACTCGGAAGCTTTCCCTGAAGTCAGAAGAGGAGTTAGTGGGGGAGAGGATGTCTTGGGTAGATCTTGGATCATTTGAGTTGGGGCTGAGGGGGATTTAGTGATGCCCTGCGCCCACAAGATCTTCAGCACCATTCATTCCACGTCTTCTTCAGTAAGGCTCCTGGTTGAATGAGAAGAGGATGCTGATGGGAATTTACACCTGCTCAAAAAGGTGGACGGTACCCTCAAAGGAACAGGGTCTATAGTCTGGGAGTACTGAGTCCTTGGAAGAGCCTCAGTCAGCTTAAAGGGACTGGTGGTCAGATCTGACATCAACAAATCCAATCTATTCTTACCCAATAGACTCAGAGCCAAAGAAGCTGGATCCAATAGACAAATGCTTGTCACCGAAGGCTCTGACTGAGCCACTTATTCAGAAGATTTGGAAGGTTTTCAAGTCTTAGATCTCAGCTCAGAAGGATCTGTAGGAGCTGAGGAAGGCCTCTTTCCTCTCACCACTTTTGGAGGAAAAAGAAGCAGGGTTCAAATGAGCTGACTTTAATTTGAAAGATGTCACAGATTTGGGATCACTATCCAGAAATGGCCTTTTCAAATGCAGATGATAGCATGCCCTTCAAAATGAGTTTACTCTTCCTTTCAACCAAAGCTCTGTGGTTGAAGGAATGGCAAATAGCACAATCTTCCTGCAGATGAAGGGGCCACAGACAATATACGCACAGGGAGTGCAAGTCACTGAAGGGAATTTTGTGACCACATTTTGTTCATTTCTTAAAGCCCACTGGCTTATCCTGCTTTTCAGCCATGAAGAAGAAAAGGAAAGGCTGAGAATGCACCCACACAAATGCACACTAAAGGTTACACAAACAAATTCTCAGAGAAAGACTAAAGTTTTTTTTTTTTTAATAAGGAGAGAGGGAAAAGAGAAACTACTAACAACAGTAAGAATACCGCAAAGCGTATAGGGAAGAAGGGAGAGTAAAATAACCAAAAGCCCTTCAGTTGACTGCACAGGTGCCAATAAAGGATCCCTGAACAGCAAATAAGTGAACCACTTAAAGATAAAACAAAATAAACCACTTAAATAATAAAACACTGCTTATTCATTCAAGATAACAGTTAAACCAGATTAAGCGCTTTCTTTTCCTTTGAGCAGAACCTTCAGCAGAATCTGTCATGTTCTTTCCCATTCACATTTAAATAGTCACTTCCCACATCTCATTGGTTAATTTACTCACAAAATTCCAAAACCAAACCAATTAATCCATTATAAACATTCATATAATTGTTTAAACATATAAAGTGCAATAAAGATGTATGTGTAAAAATATGTAAGTGAATAAAATGAAACAACTATATAAAAGTCATAAAATAGAAACACATACCACTCATATGTATGTGTATACATACATCTGTTTTATTTTTGTACAACACATATAAGAAACTATACAATCTGCTCACTCTCAACCTTAGTGCTGGGGCTAATGAAATGTGGTCATTCAGTCCACGGAAGATGCATGCATCTAAATGCAATTGCCAAATTAATTCTCTAAACTCTAACCTGGACTGGCAGTCCCCACCCCTTTCTTGTTTCACCCTTTCAAGTACCCAAAACCTAAAGTCTGCCTTTTGGCATTTGATACAATGTGTATAAAGGGCATTGGTTTCTTTTCTCCTGTTTATTTCATACATGTGTTCATAGATTCTCTAAGACTACCCTCAGTTTTCCCCACATAGAATGAATTGCATGACAAACAATGGGCTAAATAAACCACCCCTCTAGTAGAACAATTAAAGTATCCTTTTGGGTATAATCTCACTTTAGGGTTATCTAATTTAAGCTTGGCCAAGATTTGCCATTAAGGGACATTGGGGACACATTCCATATTTAAAAGTTCCTTTTTTAGCTCCCTGCCCCTCTTGCTGGTACAGCTGTCCTTTTTCAAAAATGTCTTTCAAGTTAAAATTCCTTCTACAACTAAACTTCAAAGGTCTCAAACACTCAACTTGGGCATGCTCGCAAAAGATTTCCAGTTTTTTAGAATGATAATCTGAATCTTCCCCACATCTTGATTAAAAGATGACTGCAGTGGTGGTGCTGCGGTAGCGTTGTCGCCTCACAGTAAGACATTGTCCTGTTCGATTCTCAGCTAGTGCGTCTTCTGTGTGGAGACATGCGTGAATGGGCGTACCTTCGTTGAAGGCTGTGTGTCAGGGCCTGCAACTCGGCACGTAAAAATCTACTGCCAATCATTAGCGGACCGGCATTCCGCTGTGGCAACCCCTAACCGGGAAAAGCTGAAAGACACAACAACTAAACAGGGTACATTCACAACATTCTCCTTAAGTTCTCCATTTAAATTATTTCCCTATTATTTCCTCCATTAACATTATTAACAATGACTGAAGTAACATTACTTAATAAGGGAATATATTTTTTCCCCATCCCATTAATATTTCATCATTCAGGGGCTTTACCAAAGTATCGGGATATCCTCTCTCTAAAAAAAAAAAGCCCCAAAATGTGATCCAATTCCTTCTCAAGGCCCACCCAAACCAAAGTCATACTGACTAGCCATACCATCTGTCCCTTAACTATGTTTTTCCTTTGTGTAAAGGGATGGTTACTCTCATAGTACAAATATGAATTTGAGAACCACTTCTTTCTAAATAGATTAGATGTATCCCTCCTATTGGCACTATCCTTGTGAAGGCTAACATTTAAAAGATGTACCTCAATTCCTCTCTCATGGGTAAAATGCAGGAACTTAGTTGTTCTATTAATATACCCCAAAAGAGTTCAATCAATTCCAGGGGACCACGGCAAATCATAAAAATGTCATCCAGGACACAATATGCTGTAATATACTGTTGATATTCAGTATCAAATACAAAATGTTTTTCCCAGCATAATAAAAAACAGTATTGTCAAAAATGGGAGCACACGCTGCATCCATAGCCACACCATCTAGGTGATGGTAATATTCCCCTTGGAAATAAATACAATTGTTTTTCAACAGTAATTCCATATTCTCTAACACCATAGTATAATCATTTTGATTAAAAAACCCAAAATCCCCTAACATTTCCTCAAACCACGCAAGTCCTTTTTGGTGTGGAATTACTAAGAAGAGGTAACATCTATTGTCATGAAATAAAAGCTCTCATCAAATTTGACTTGCTCTATTTTTGTTAAAAAAAAATCCCATGAATCAATAAGAATATGGGGGTGTAAGTCATAGAAGGCTTTACATTTTCTGTCTACAAATATAGCCAACAGCTGGGTCTTAGAACCAGCTGATATTATTGGTCATAATGGTGGATCTAATGGGTTCATACGAAACCTTCAGGATTCCAAAAATTCCAGGAATATATGGTTTTGGACGTGTTAGTAATTCATACAATTGCTTGGCCAAGCTTAGATTAGATAACCCTAAAATAAGATTATACCCAATAGGATACTTTAATTGTTCTACTAGAGGGGTGGTTTATTTAGCCCATTGTTTGTTATGCAATTCATACTATGTGGGAAAAACTGAATGTAGTCTTAGACAGAGAGTCTATAAACACATGTATAAAATAAACAGGAGAAAAGAAACCAATGCTCTTTATAGACATTCTATCACATGCCAAAGGGCAGACTTTAGGTTTTGGGTACATGAAAGGGTGAAACAACAAGAAAGGGGTGGGACTGGGAGTCTAGGTTGGATGTTACCATATCATGATATCTTACTGTTATGTGGTAGTAAAGCTGTGTCATAGATATGAGTCCTTGTAATAGGCACTACATGTCATGTGGTATCATATCATGATATCTTACTGTTATGTGGTAGTAAAGCTGTGTCATAGATATGAGTCCTTGTAATAGGCACTACATGTCATGTGGTATCATATCATGATATCTTACTGTTATGTGGTAGTAAAGCTGTGTCATAGATATGAGTCCTTGTAATAGGCACTACATGTCATGTGGTATCATATCATGATATCTTACTGTTATGTGGTAGTAAAGCTGTGTCATAGATATGAGTCCTTGTAATAGGCACTACATGTCATGTGGTATCATATCATGATATCTTACTGTTATGTGGTAGTAAAGCTGTGTCATAGATACGAGTCCTTGTAAGAGGCACTACATGTCATGTGGTATCATATCATGATATCTTACTGTTATGTGGTAGTAAAGCTGTGTCATAGATATGAGTCCTTGTAATAGGCACTACATGTCATGTGGTATCATATCATGATATCTTACTGTTATGTGGTAGTAAAGCTGTGTCATAGATATGAGTCCTTGTAATAGGCACTACATGTCATGTGGTATCATATCATGATATCTTACTGTTATGTGGTAGTAAAGCTGTGTCATAGATATGAGTCCTTGTAATAGGCACTACATGTCATGTGGTATCATATCATGATATCTTACTGTTATGTGGTAGTAAAGCTGTGTCATAGATATGAGTCCTTGTAATAGGTACTACATGTCATGTGGTATCATATCATGATATCTTACTGTTATGTGGTAGTAAAGCTGTGTCATAGATATGAGTCCTTGTAAGAGGCACTACATGTCATGTGGTATCATATCATGATATCTTACTGTTATGTGGTAGTAAAGCTGTGTCATAGATATGAGTCCTTGTAATAGGCACTACATGTCATGTGGTATCATATCATGATATCTTACTGTTATGTGGTAGTAAAGCTGTGTCATAGATATGAGTCCTTGTAATAGGCACTACATGTCATGTGGTATCATATCATGATATCTTACTGTTATGTGGTAGTAAAGCTGTGTCATAGATACGAGTCCTTGTAAGAGGCACTACATGTCATGTGGTATCATATCATGATGTCTTACTGTTATGCTGTAATACACCTGTTTCATAGATACACACCCCTTATTAGTGGCAGCTCTGCATGTCAGATGTTATAATATGAATTCTTACTGTTAGGCAGTTACACATCTGTGTTATAGATGCCCTGTCCCTCATAGTACTCATGTGCCACATGGTACCACAGTAGGATTGCTCCTGTTGGATTGGAAAATACCAGTGATGGAGTTGCCTTGTTCTTATCTGTGGCACTACAGTATGTCAAACGGTACCAGACTTTGACATGCTATGTTTGTGTAGGAATACACCTATGTCATACTTGCCAGCCCTTATTACTATTGCTGTAGTTTGTTATATGATGAGTATAACATGTTAAGTAGAAGCATACCTATGACAAACATGAAAAGGGCTCCTAGGGCCCATTTGGACTTTCACTGTAAACAAATGTCAATAAAGTAGTACAACATGATGTGCTACTGTTGGGTAGGTGTGGACCTATGTTATACATGCCCATGTTGGTTCCACGATAACATTAACTAAATGTGCTTAGCAAAAGACATGACAAGTTTAGTCTCATCAGGCCCAGATTAGCTAAGTAAATGCCAGCAGCTACCAGGCAACTCACAGCAACAGACCAACAAGAAAAACATGCCACTGGAAAAAAGAAACACTATCTCAACTTCTGACAGCTAAGGCAATGATTTGCTAATGTGCTTCATCCTGAAATTGACTCCATCAGGTTTCATTTGCTTGGTGTGTAAGACTAACCTGAGCATTACGCAGAAAATGTTCCTGCGTCACCCCTGGAAAGAAGCAGTGATGCCTGATAGATTTATCCAGTTCAATAAATAAATAAATAAATAAAAGTTCAAATGTAGTAATAAATCCAATAAAACCATGTGGCTGCACAGACTCATTTTCAGGGTGTGTACATTATACTATATACCCGTAAGTAAGAGCTTTTTGATCACTGTAATATCTGTATCATGACAAAACCATGCCGCCTACACACCTGTGGACAAATGCTAAACACCATGCACAACACTTGCAGAAAAAAACACAACACAGTCTAGAAAATATTATGTCTGCTGGCAGCTGACCACTAGAGACAGCATCTTAATTTCTAAATCTCAGCAGACATATACTGTACTTGACAGCCACATTCCTACCACTTGTTTTGACTTACTATGCCACTAATGTCACGGTGTAATACATTTTCTTAGGGCATTTAGCTAATTATTATTATATCTCATTATTAGTCTCACTGGGGCTGAATGAGGATGAGAGGTCTCCTTCTCTAGGTTATTTACTACAAAACAAAACCATTCTCATTCATCTTGAATGGATTTTTTCTGAGTTCTCTGGAACTGACTGATGAAACAATGCCTGCAATGATATGGATAAGCTATAAGGAGACTGGCACCGCTGATACCATTCTGAGTATGAATCAAATGCCTGTGTGTTCCAGAAATATCACAAATGCTTGCAGTAATTTCCAAAACATTCCTGTTGATGCTAAGATGACCAAACGGATTCATGATGCATCCTAAGCCACCTATACTGGGCCTACTAGAACCCCTTCATTTTGTGTCTGTGTGTCTGTTTCTGTGTCCTGTCCTTTCCCTATATCCTGATGAGAATCCCTGTTTCTGTGGTAGATGATGCAGACAGTTTTGCACATATTTGGTGCAAATATCATTTTATATTGAAATGGTTCCAAACATGCTTCAACTAATGGTGTACTACATCTACAGAGACATCACAAAGTATTTGTCTTAAAATATAACACATGTACCTACTACTATATACCTATTACATGTTCCCTATATTAAACCTGCAGCACAACACATAGGACCATATACCTATTACAACCTACCCAAATTAAAACTACCACACAACAAACATCTACTATCACATACCTATTATAAGCCACCTATATTAAAAATATAGCACATAACTACTACAATCTACCTATTACAAACTACCTGTACTAAATCTACAGCACCTCATACCTACTACCATGTGTTTGTTACAAACTACCTGTACTAAATCCACAATATAACACATACTTTCCGCCGCATATTTTTTACAAGCTACCTATACTAACTCTACAACACAGCACATACCTACGATCATGTACCTACTACAAACCAGCTATAGTAACACTGTGACATCACATACCTACTACCATGTACTTTTTCCTAACTACTTGTACTAAAACTATGACATGCTTACCTACTACCTTGTACGTATTACAAATTAATTGATTGTACTAAATCTACAACACACACCTGCTAACATGTACCTATTACAATCTAGAATAAATATGCAACACAGCAGTTACCTACCACCAGGTACGTATTACAAATGAATTGCTTGTACTAAATCTACCACAACACCTGCTAACATGTACCTATTACAAATTGCCTATAATCTGTAACACAGTAGTTACCTACTGCCATGTACCTATTACAAACTACATATACTATAACTACAGTACAACACACTACCATGTACCTATTACAAACTACATATACTATAACTACAGTACAACACACTACCATGTACCTATTACAAACTACATATACTATAACTACAGTACAACACACAATATGATGTACCTATTACAAACTACATATACTATAACTACAGTACAACACACTACCATGTACCTATTACAAACTACATATACTATAACTACAGTACAACACACAATATGATGTACCTATTACAAACTACATATGCTATAACTACAGTACAACACACACTACCATGTACCTATTACAAACTACATATACTATAACTACAGTACAACACACAATATGATGTACCTATTACAAACTACATATACTATAACTACAGTACAACACACTACCATGTACCTATTACAAACTACATATACTATAACTACAGTACAACACACAATATGATGTACCTATTACAAACTACATATGCTATAACTACAGTACAACATACACTACCATGTACCTATTACAAACTACATATACTTTAACTACAGTACAACACACTACCATGTACCTATTACAAACTACATATACTATAACTACAGTACAACACACTACCATGTACCTATTACAAACTACATATACTATAACTACAGTACAACACACAATATGATGTACCTATTACAAACTACATATGCTATAACTACAGTACAACATACACTACCATGTACCTATTAGAAACTACATATACTATAACTACAGTACAACACACTACCATGTACCTATTACAAACTACATATACTATAACTACAGTACAACACACTACCATGTACCTATTACAAACTACATATACTATAACTACAGTACAACACACTACCATGTACCTATTACAAACTACATATACTATAACTACAGTACAACACACTACCATGTACCTATTACAAACTACATATACTATAACTACAGTACAACACACTACCATGTACCTATTACAAACTACATATACTATAACTACAGTACAACACACTACCATGTACCTATTACAAACTACATATATTATAACTACAGTACAACACACAATATGATGTATCTATTACAAACTACATATGCTATAACTACAGTACAACACACACTACCATGTACCTATTAGAAACTACATATACTAGAACTACAGTACAACACACAATATTATGTACCTATTACAAATTACATATACTATAACTACAGTACAACACACACTACCATGTACCTTTTACAAACTACATATACTATAACTACAGTACAACACACACTACCATATACCTATTACAAAATACATATACTATTAACTACAAGACAACACATTCATACTCCTGTGTATCTAATACAAACTACATAGACTAAACTACAGTACAACACACATACATGCTACCATGTACATATTACAAACTACATAGACTATAACTACAGTACAACACACACACGTACTACCATGTACCTATTACAAACTACATGTACTATAACTACAGCACAACACGTACACACTACAAAATACCTATTACAAAATAGATATACTATAACTGGAGTATGACACACACATACTACCACATACCTATTACAAGCAACATACACCTTGTCCCTTGTTCCAGGTACCTATTACAAACTACCTGTACTAAATCTACAGCACAGTACATAGCTACTACAATGGCCTGTGTCCCCAGTCCTAAAATGCTGCCTCTCTGCAGTTTGTCATCTGCTTAAGTGTCTCAGCTGAAGTCCCAAGAATATTATAAAGCTAGAGTAGTAAAAAGTCTGCCTTTCACTAAACTATTTCTTTACATTTTATTAGATTTGCTGATCATGGCAAACTCCCTTTATTATGTTGTACATTAAATGGTGCTTCCGGACTCATATAAGAAGAGGCTTTGCTGTAGAATGTTTATCATTTTGCAGGATACTAGGCTCTTTCTCTGCAGTATTACCAACTTCAGTGCTTATAAAAACTAGACAAGCTAACCAACATGTAATTCTAGACTGTCAGGGTTTTGGGAACTGGTTTAGTGATTCTATGTAGCGCAGGTCTGCATCCTGCCCCAGTATGACTTAATGCTAAGCATCTGTGCTTTGTGAACAGGTTTGCTGCAGCCTCACTTGTGTTGTCACACTTATAACATATTTCTGGCAGTGACAAAGGTAGATCACTAATATGAAAATACTAGGGATGTAGCTTATTCAAATATACTAATAGTGTACTTTGTGTAAAATTTCTTAACTTGAAAGGAGCAGTGGATAGAATGTAAACAGTACAGCAGGAGTGGTGCACCGTTGATGGAGATACCTTGCTGATCATCAGTGGCATTGCCATACGACAGTTGGAACTTGGGCAGTATATGCCAATGTCAAGGGACACTACACCCATGAGGGAAGTGGCATGCTCATCGATGACATTGGCAGACTTTTACAATTTTGGTACAATTATGCTGTGTAATAGTCTCAAGGAGCTGTACACCCATGAGGGAAGTGACATGCCCATCAGTGACATTGGCAGACTTCTACAATTTTGGTACAATTATACTAGGTAGTAGTCTGAGAGTAGTACACCCATGAGAGAGGTGCCCTACCCATCATCACTGGCACTTCCATATGCCAGATGGTTGGAACCACATTTTTAGGGAGCACCATCTCTCTCACATGGGTGTTCTGCTGCCTCACAAATGATAATAACAAATATTTTGTTATCTATTTGATGAATGTTTTCATAACAGGGTAGTTGAGCTGCTTCCTGGGACATTCTGCTTTCATCACCCAGGCCCTGAGGTATAAAATCTCTGTAGCAAGCCAGTTAATAAGGGCATTGTTTAAGGCATTTCACTGAAGTACACCCACACACTGTTCATATTATTAAAGCAAATTAATGTACATTTCAGACAAGGAAATTCTATTAGATATATTAGGCAGATAATTGCTACCTACTCAGTACTGGGTAACAAAACACCTGTACTTTTTGTGTGCCAGAACTATCTTAGAATTCCCTTGAAGGCACTCTAAATAAATAATGCCATGTATGGTATGCAACAATTAATTCCAGAATCTGGAAGATAAAAATATGGTTCTCCTGATGAGTAAGACTATGCCAGATTGCTATGAATCATGTGACTTAAGACTGGCTGAAAATTCACTCTGGGGGAATTAATGGTATTGGTACAAAACTGTTATAGAGTAGGTCAAAGGTTAGTGCACTGAGGCTTGTGCCACCTGTGTTTATCAGTAGCCATTCCATAACTGAGCAATAAGATGCTCTGAACCCAGCAACAGAATAGCATGAGGAATTATGGAAGCACATTACGTAATATGTTCAGGCATTCATTTGCTTTTGTAGTCAAGCCTTAGTATGAGCATGTTTGCTAGGGAAAATGTTCTAAGGTAAGAATATTTCTCAAAGAAAAGTGTGTCTACTGAAATATTTTACTGTCAAGGGTGGATGGTAAATTCTTTGATTTGTTTGAGCCTGAGATGTTAATTAGAGATTTTATGTAACTTTTTTAGCCATGCAAATTACTGACATTGTTCTAGATGATAGACATACAGATAATCGACACACTTTTGACAAGTGCAGATTTATTTGGGGGTTTGACTTGGGGTAAGTTTAATGTTGCTGACTTGTCTGAGGGCCAGAATTCTCTTCATTCTTAACAGTACCTTGCTTTAATCATCTGTTTACTTTGCAATATAAAAATTTCAAATTATTCACTGTTTCTTGTAACAAAAAAAAAGGTCTATTGCAAATTGTTTTGATTTCAGTATCCTTGTTGCAGTTTTTTTTCCTGTTATTTTAATGATGCATATTGTAATTTATAAAGCAGGGCATTTTACGTTTCTAGGTACTTATTTAAAACCACCTCTTTGAATGTTTTCAGAACTATTGCTAAGATCTGGGGAGCACATAGGCAAACTGTATCATCTCCTTGTTGCCTAAATATTTATAGTAATTATTTTGATGTTTTCTAATGGGTGACCACAGTGGTGCAGCGGTTAGCATTGTCACCTCACAGCAAGAGGTTCTCTGATTTGATCATTGGCTGGGGTGCCTTCTCTGAGCATGACCTCCCTGTGGTTGCATGGGTTTCTTCTGGGTGCTCCAATTTCCTCCCAAAGACATGCTTTAGGTGGATTGGATGCTCTAAATTGGCCCTAGGCATGAGTGTGTGGGTGTGCCTTCTGTGGAAGGTTTGGCTGGCAGCTCGACACTGTAAAACTCTACTGCCAATAATGAGCAGACAGGTGATCCGCTGTGGTGACCCCTAACTGGGAAAAGTTGAAAGAAGATTTTGATGTGTTCTAATAATGAAATGCAGTTTGAAACCTATACTCTTTAAGCTATTTTATCAGTTTGTTATCAAAAACCATTGGTGTATTTATGTTGTAAGGTACTGCTACCAGTTAAAGCTGGAACAGAATACTGTATATTTTTAATACTTCCCAAATGGAAGGATGAAGGATAACTACTGTTATCTCTTAGTCGGTTGTTTTATTCTTGAATTCTACCTAGAAACAAGTTTTGGCACACTTTAGTTGACTAAACAGTTCATATTCCGAGCTTACTTAAATATTGAATTGCCTGTATAAAGTTATTGGTGTTTAAAAAGACAACAAGTTATTAGAGTAAGCTTGTGTATTTATTTTTCTGCTTGTGCTTAAGATCGACCAAATTCTACAGCACTTTTCTTTTTAGTACAGGTGTCTGAGAACAAAAATTCCTTAGCATACCAGTTTATTTATCAGAGCATATTCTTTCTTTGTTTCGCATTCCCCCTCCCCATTTCAGTTCTTGTTCTGTACGTTAAACATTCTGGATTTAGATTCATTTACTTGTATTAAGTAGTTTTAAATTTTGTACAAGGTCTCTTCTAAATTTAATTTCAGGAAAAAAAAAGCCACACCTGCAGGACTGAAGTTAGAATTTTTTTGTTTTTATTCCATGTCGTCATGTTTATACCTCGGATGGGGAGAAAGCTAAATCTCCCCAAATGTTTATCATTGCATGGTTGCACCTTTGATTGCTGCTTCCTTATAAAAATGTTTTGAAAAATGCAAGATATTACAAAACTTCAAGCAAGAAATTCATAAAACGTAATGTACAAATGAATGTTGCAGGCAATGACATCTCTGGTTTAGGTATTTATCCTTATGCTAAATAGTTGAGAGACTGTCATGCTTCCATAAAATGGGCTTACATCCTACTCATATTGTGAGAGACACTTTGAAAAGAATGCATTAAATAAAAATATGCCTGATTTCCAAAATGTGATTATATCCTAGTCATATTGCAAGATTCTTTGAAAATTGCACAAATAAAATATGCATGCATTGAAAATTTTACCGATTACTGATTACAAATACTTTAAATATGACCTGTAGTCCTCAAGTGTTTTTCTGTGAACTGTTGGAATTGACGCAAAATTCAGTTTTCAGTAACTCTGTCTGTGTCACTTGATACTGTTTTACTTGCTACGAATCGATTGCTCATGTAATTATGTCATTTTCTGCTCACTGAATATTTTGTCCCCAGACTTTTTTTCTTGATCTCCTTTGTGTGCTGTGGTTAGGTTATCTTTTTGGATAATGCAAAGCATCTAGCTGTTGAGTCACTGATATCTCTGTTGTGACATCTGCTATTTTATCAAGCTGTTTTTATTAATTAAAACATTTCCATTTAAGGCTAAAACATTTTCACAGTGAGGCACTAAATACCACTGTCGGAGAAGCCCTTTCTCTCTCTCTGTCTCTCTTATGACTGGTGGACACAGCAGGGGTAGTAGATGCTTTTTCAAGGCCTTGACTCCTCTGATATAGTAGATATAGGACTACATAGCTATGGTTTGAATGGCACAACACCATACCTCTCAACCTCTTAGCATAAGAAATCTGGACAAAGACAGATGTAATAGGGGAACAAAGGCCCAAAAACGGGGACAGATTTTAAATATTACTCTTATAAACTTAGAAAGCTTCTAGAATAAAATAATTTGTTAGCATGAATTTTCTGAAGGATATAAAGTCTAAATGTCATGTATGTCATTATTCAGTGACTTCAGTCCTCAGATCATCCCAATAATGTGCCAAAAACACAAATTTTATGAGGAAACGGACGCAAATTAGGACATTCAGCAAAAATCTGAACAGTTGAGAGGTATGCACAACACAGAGGGTTGTTATAAGGGGGGCAATGTTGGTTATTTGGGAAAGTAAGTAGTGAACTACTGAAAAGGTCTGTCCTCATTCCCATACTATGCTTTGTATTTAATCTCAGGAAATACAGAAATTCTACCTTTTTTGCTGATGTAACAAAGATAGTTGGGACAATAGAAAACAACAGCCTAGGCTGGGTCATACAAAGGCTGAACAAGGGGACAGAAATGTGGCAGCTGAGTTGTGCTGCAAAGAAATGTAAGTACCGCACTTCACCCTGTCGTGAAATATCAGCTGAACAAATTGGATTCAATAACAATAGAAGAAAAGAAAATATTTGGTAGTGTTCACAACTGGATTGGAATGCTAATTTTCATTAAAATTACATGCATTCCAATAATGAGTTTGATCTAATCTTATTGTACCAATATTATTCTAGTTTGAATCATTTAACTTTTTCATGGGTTAAACTACATGACTGACCACAATTAACAGTTATGGCACTACACAACTGCACTTTCTTCCCTCTGCAGTAATTTTTCCAGTTGACTCATGAGATCTGTTCCTTTCATGTCCCCTTGCCGTTGAATTTCATCAGGATTTAAATGGTTTAGCTGTTGGCATGGCTTTGATCAGTTTTGACTTCATTTGTAGGAATGTGAGGTGTAAGAAATATTTGATTTTACTGGTGGCGCTGAAAGATCTGTTTCCTATCGTGTTGTTCCAGCTACAGTTTCTTAGGACTATCAGCAGATAGGCTTTGTGTGAAATTTAGGGTGAAGGTTGCTACAGAAGTAATGTAGGCTTCTGTGCTGAACAGATATTGAAAAAGTTGCCTACCCCCAAGGATGGTTCGGAGATGCTGAAACAACAGGTGAGCATGGCATTCTAAGTCTGCAGGGGCTCTGGCCAGCCTTTTAAGGGAAAATGTGATGCTGTGACTGATTGTGATTTTTTTTCCTAGGGTCTTTTTGTGACCAGTTCTAACTCGGTTTTGTAGTGAATTCAACTCCCCCCAATGAAAAAAGTGATTGAAGATGAACTGTTAAGGTTCCACTGAGACCAGGGTTCCCACATAAGTCTGCGCAAATAAGGTGTGTGCACATGGCTTAGTGGGCAGATTCTGCTCCAATAGGCCTGGACCATAGTCTTGGGTGTGTTTTTCCCCTCCTGTTTCAGTGATGCAGCTCTAGTGCAAGCAGCATTACTGGAAGAGAAAAATAAATTATGGGTACTAAGAATCTTGGATACTTAACTCTTGAATACTGTCACCTATCCTTACTTTCTATTTAAGTCAGACTGAGCTTGCAAATGGTCTAATTTCATCAGTGTTCTATCCTGGTAAACAACATTTAAGTAACATATTTGTCATATGGCTTCCTACCTTGGTAAACTGAGAACCATGAAGTGGCTACTGTTGCTATTTTTGCCTGAATGGTATTTCAAATCATAGCCAGACGACCGATTTAGACTTCCCAGAGATCAGGATCAGTCATTTTGGTAACTGCTTGTTGCACTCCCCAAGGTAAAAGCTCAGACTGTAATACTAATTACAGACTTTTCCTCCTGGATGTTAATGCTATGAAAATACTGCATGTGTATTCCAGAGCAGTAGTGCATTTAATGCAATATCCTAGTTAAGAGGAAAAGATTTGTTGGCAGTTTATTTAAATTTGTCATGCACCCTGTAAGTACTGAAATTCTAACCAGAGACAAGTAATTCCACTGATCTTGCCCACTAAGGCTTTTAAAAGTTCGGAAGTGAAAATATTGAGTAGCTGAAGTACTTCTGGAATTTTTGTGGGTACAGCAAAAGACCAGATAAGTCCACACTTGTTCATTTTGCTCATGGAAGTGGAGTAATTGCACGCAGATATATATATATATATATATATATATATATATATATATATAGATATGTATAAATAGATATATATATATATAGATATACATATATATATTTATATATATATATATATATATATATATATATATATATATATATATATATATATATATATATATACACAGAGAGAGACAGAGAGATGGGTCTACTTTCACTCATCAAATTTATGGTGCACCGAACCACAAATAACCGACACCACTCAGCCAAAGCCTCATTATTATAAAAATGCACTCCGCCAAGGTCTGTTTAATCAACAGAGTTACTGTGTTGTTGGTAGTGTGAGAAGTACAAGTATACAGCCTTTATGTAACTTCTCGCACACTGTACTAGTTCTGAGGCATGACAGATGTGATGGTAGTATAAGCAATCTTCAGCATATGGTGTGTTATTTTTACACCGCTCGTAGCTTTCAAATGGAGATCGCAGTACAGTAAGGATAGGAAATCTACCCTTGCTGTCACTGTAGTGCAATCTCGGTATGTATAATTTGCAGGGGGGGGGGTGCAGGCAGATTGGAGAATGTGTTTTTTTTTTTTACATTTTAAATTATATATATATAAAACATGCTATGACTACATCCCCAGCCTTTTATTTACTTGCTTGTCTAATGTACCATAATATGTTTGGTTTTTAATCAATTTTACTGTGTGCTAATACATTTTCTATGCAATGGCATAATTTTATAACTTTCCTGACCCTAACTGAACTGTAGAGCTTTTATTTTCCCTTCTACAAGTAGCAACAGCTCTTGTTATCTTATCTACAAGCAAGTTAAAAGATCCTGGGGTGAAAGAGTCAAATATAGCAAAGACACTTTCTATGACTTAATGGATTATAGTTTCCAACAGATACACCAACCTACATTCCTAATTTAGGCTTCCTGGTTTGTGGTACAGTGAGAGATTAGTATAATGGTGACATAAAAGGCTAATTTGTATAAATTTTGTTTTATGCAACACTTAACTAAACTGCTGTGCACCTAGAGCCTAGGTCATGCTTGTGTGACCTCTATAGAGCCAGGTATTTAGTAGGTTGACTTATCAAATTGTTCACATTTTAATGAAGGCAAACAATGCAAATTACCAAGAGGGTTAATATTTTTATCTCATTTGAATTTAATCTGTAAAACTGAATCCATGCCCACAAACTGGAATACCTTATGAATGATTTAATAGCAATCAAGCTATGCTGATTTTTATGTACATTTTGCAAGGAGGTTACAAATAACATCATTATAAGATGGCATGAATTTTCAACTTTGATATAGGGCACAATGCTAAAGAGACCTCAAGTGTTTGCAGGGATGTTTTCTTGTTGATATTACTGGCTGTTATTTTTTCTTTGTGCCAGGACTTATGAAGGTAGGTGCATAAAACCAAATTTGGAGTTAATATGGAATAGTGAGCATCTGACTGCTAAAATTAATGTTTTGCCTAATTGTGGCATATGATGTAGAACTTGTAATTTAATTTCTGTTTCTGGAATGGGCTACTTGGAAATGCAACTGCTCTCAGCAAGAAAAGTCTCTCCCCCGGTTTCTCAAAAGCTTGCACGGTGTGCATGATTAGTATAAGATGAAATTTTGCCAATATGGCGGCCGAGCGATCCATGTACGTGCACGTTTGACATGCGCAAGCACTGTAGCACTAGTGCTGCACATTCCCAGTCCCTGTATGCAAATCTCCCCATTTGCAGGTGAAAACCATGCAAATGAGGTAAATCTACCATCCAGGAAGCAGGAATCAGGGTGTGCAGGACTAGCATAATATGTAGAAATGTACTCGGTATTACAGCTCCAAATAAAGGCTGCATATCATTGAAGAAGCATGCCAATGGCCAAGTAGAAGGCCATTGGCATTGCAAACAATGCCAAATGTACAAAATACAACTTTTATGATATGTCGGCCAATCACTGCCATAGAAGCATAGGGCAGCGGCGTGCAAATGGGACCAGTGGGGAAATAAGAAAATAAATCTAAAAAAAAGCAGTCTAACTAAAATCAGTATTCCGCATGTAAGTCAATGGCAGGCAAAAGACAACCTGGCCAGTGAGTAGTGGTTGCTAAGGGGGGAGGCACAGTGTGACACATGTAACTATGCATTAGCAGGCAATTCTATGCAAATGAGGGGAAGGATAGTGAATTAAATGATTGTTTCAGGGATATGTAATTCAGCATAGTGCACTTTTGTAATAATGAGGTTTTGGCTGAATGGTATCTGTTTTCGGTTCAGTGAACTATACATTCGATGAATAAAAGTAGACCCATATAGATATATAGCTGTGAGGCAGGTCCCAACAGTGTATGAGTATGAATAGCTGAGTGCAAGACTAGCTGGTAGGTGACATCATGTGTGGGAGTGTTAGGCATACTGTCAGCGGATCGGAGCCCTGTGGCTCGGGGTTGCATCCAGCTTAGCACAACAAAGCCAGGGGGTGTGTCTAAATCTGCCCAGCATGTATGACAAAGTGTAAGCGAGTGTGCGCGCTGCTCAATGGGATCTACAGGAAGATAAAGGAAGTGAACCTAGGAAATAGCAGCAGTGTGCACATTGGAGTACACCGATTGCACGGTGCGTCACCTGGGATGAATCAGAAGGGCAGTGGGAGGGGAAAGCAGTAGTAGGAAGTTAATCAAGGGGTACTAGGTTCACTGCCAGGTGAAACGTATCGAAACCAGCCAATTACACAGGTAGCAGACCAGCCCAGCTCAGAACGCCACTATAAACTATGCAAACACCTACCCCTCCATTTTTTCCCACACCCTACACCACCGGTGTAAACAAGCAGGAAACGTTCAACACTCAGAACAGCAAAATGTTAGGGGCTGCAATAGCTATCATACAATTTGTGGAAGATGCTGAGGGTGGTGAGGATGGGAATGCTACCGAGCAACCCACAGTGAAGAGATGGAGAAGAGTGTACAGACCCAGTGTAACCTACCAAGGGCTACATGAGCTGGAGATAGTGGAGCGCTATAGGGTGGACAGGGACCTCCTACAGCAGATTGTTGAGCTGAGCCGGCCATGACTAACACACAGAACTAACAGAGGGGAACCCATCCCAGTGGAAATGAAGGTATGTGTAGGCCTAAGAATACTAGCTACAGGTACCTTCCAAAGGCCAACTGGGGATATGATGGGGATCTCACAGGAATCAGCATCCAGGGTACTCCACCAGTTCCTGGATGCCATGGCAGCACATGTCGGTGAGCACTTATATTTCCACCTCACCTGTGAGGCGTTGGTCAGCAGTATGCATCTCTTCCACCAAATAGCAAAATACCCTGAGGTAGAAGGTGCAATAGACTGCATGCACATACACATCAAAGCCCCACCCGGTGAGCAGGGTAGGGTCTACATCAACCACAAGGGCTTCCCCACCATCAACTGCCAGGTCATGTGCGATGCCCAGGGCATAATACTGAACGTGTGTGCTGGCTGCCCTGGAAGTTATCATGATTTCCACATCTGGCATCTGATGCAGCTGCACCAGAAATTTGTCAATGGGGACATCCCGCACGGTCACCTAGTGGGGGATGCTGGATACGCACTGGAGCCGTGGCTGATGGCACCCATCAGAAATGCACACACACCTGAACAAGAACTCCATAATGAGGCATATGCACAAACAAGAATCATAATAGAGCATGTGTTTGCGATGCTCAAGTCACGGTTCCGGTGCCTGGACACATCCGGTGGAGCCTTGCAGTACTCACCAACTACATGTACCCAAATCATCCTTGTATGTGCCTTACTACACAATATGATCCTGTGGAAGCAGCTGCAGCAGGAGCAGCAAGGGGCAGAGTCACATAGCCCCTCACCAATGCCAAGGCCTGCACAGGCACAGAGTGACTTGGAAGAGGAACAGCCTGAGCCTGCCCCAGTAGGCAGAAGGAGGCATGTCCAGTATGCCCTGGCCCTGGCAAAGAGGCAAAACCTAGCACATACACTGACATGGGAGGGACCCAGGGAATAGCACCTCTCTCTGACTCTCACATACAGTAAAAGGGATGCCAAACATTACACTATCTGTGCCTAACCATGCGTAGGCAGTGTACTACGTGCATCCGACATAGGCAGCCCTGCAGCACCACCCACAATACTGGGACACCCACAAGATAAGGGACTCACACATGCCAGTCAGGAGGGGCATCACATACCCAACAACAGTCACAGCCAGCAGAACAGGTGTAGACAAACACAAACAAATGCCGTACTATGGCCTCTGAATGAGGAGTATGGGTGACCCCCACCCAAGCCTATATGGACAGACTACAGCAGGCCAGGTAGTGGGATGTCAGTTGTGATGGCTAGGAAGTCAGAAACTAATGTGTATGCAATCAAAAGATAAGAACGGTAGTACACTGGTACACCAGTATGGCATAGCTAGCACGATAGGTAAGACTACTGACTGAAATGGACTACACAACATACCAGTACAGTCCTAGCAAATGTATACAACTGTCAGGTGTGCCTCCCCCCATAGAAATATAGTAACAGTCAGGTGCGCTCCCCCCAATCCTGTGTAGAAACATAGAAATAGTCAGGTGTACCCCCCGCTATGCATACATGTTGCAACAGTCAATGCCAAATGCTCGGTGCATACCATGCAGACACAGCACGCTACCTGTCGGTGTACAACACAAAGGTCAGCTGTGCAGTACAAACCACCGGACATGCTCCACACATGCAAAACAGATGGCCTTACTGGGCATGCTCACACACTTAGAAAAATGAAGGCAATGTCAGTCATCAACATACTAAAAGGTCATACTGGGCATGCTCACACACTTAAACACATGAAGGCCATGTATGCAAACACCAGTGTACCAGACATATCCAGTAGTTGCAATTGTTACTGTAGACACCTGTCAGTATACACCACTCATGCTTGCACACACAGTGGATAGGAATACAGACATATATGTAAGGACAACACACCATAATACACCAAAGGTAGATGGATATAGATGTATGGAAGAGGGTGACCATGACATGGAGCCATCCACGCCTGTCCCACCGAGCGCACAGCCAAAGGGCTCCAAACACATCAGGTGCAGATGTCACACTACCGACCAGTACCTGTCAGCACCACAGACTATGTGGTCCACATGCCAGCTGCGCAACATGGCTGTACAAGGACTTAGTCAGCTAGTTGCCCTATACATGCACCTGTGACATATGACCCTGTGTGTGGCCGCCTGTTGTGTGTCACCACTACATGAATGGTGTATGTGCCATGCACACACTGGCCACCCCATAGTGGTACCCTGACAAGCCTGCTGAGGTTATCCAATGTGAAATACATCTTTGGGAGAGTTGTATGCCAGTAATCTCCATGGCGCATCCCATAACTGTGTACTGCTGTAGTGTGATAAACTAGTTAGGTAGGAGTTCTAACCCCATACATGGCAACTGTGTGTGTGAGTGTGTGTCTGTCTCTCACTTACTGTGTAGAGAATGATGCCTTTTAGGCTACTCACACCCCTTACTATTCACATACCCTACTTTGGCAAGGCTGCTGATGTCACCCATCTAGAAATACTCTCCTGGGAAAGCTGTAACCTTTTAACTCCATAGCGCATGCTGTAACTGCGTACTGCTGTAGTGTGATAATGTAGTTAAGTAGACGTGGCAACTGTGTGTGTATGTCTCTCTGTCACTGACTGTGTAGAGAGCAATGCTTTTTAGGCTACTCACATCCCTTACAAGTCAAATACCCACCTTTGGCAAGGCTACTGATGTCACGCAACTTGAAATACACCTCTGGGATGATCCTCGCCCAGTAATCTCTGTAGCACGTCCCATGACATCATATGACCATAGTGTGATTAAGGAGTTAGTTGGGAGTTCTAGCCCCCAACCTGCCAACTGTGTGTGTATGCGTACATGTCTGACTGTGTAGAGAGCAATGCTTTTAGGGTACTCGCACCCCTTACATTTCACATACTCAACTTCAGCAAGGCTGCTGATGTCACCCATCTAGAAATACTCCCCTGGGAAAGCTGTAGCCCAGTAATCTCCATAGCACATGCTGCAACTGCGTACTGCTGTAGTGTGATAATGTAGTTAGGTGGGAGGTCAAACCCCAGACTTGGCAACTGCATGCCTGAGTCTGTGTGTGCGTGTCTGTCTGTCACTGGCTGCATAGAGAGCAATGCTTTTTAGGATGCTCACACCCCTTACAAGTCACATACCTACCTTTGGCAAGTTGTTGATGTTATGCAACTTGAAATACACCTATGGGACGATCGTAGTCCAGTAATCTCCATAGCATGTCCCGTAACATCGTATGGCCATAGTGTGATTAAGGAGTTAGTTTGGAGTTCTAGCTCCCAACCTGCCAACTGTGTGTGTATGCGTGCATGTCTGACTGTGTAGAGAGCAATGCTTTTAGGGTACTCAAACTCCTTACATTTCACATACCCATCTTTGGCAAGGCTGCTGATGTCACCCACCTAGAAATACTCCCCTGGGAAAGCTGTAGCCCAGTAATCTCCATAGCGCATGCTGTAACTGCATTCTGCTGTAGTGTGATGATGTAGTTAGGTAGGAGGTCAAACCCCAGATGTGGCACCTGTGCATGTGTGAGTGACACGTGTGTGTATGTGTGCGTGTCTGTTGGTCACTGACTGTGTAGAGCGCAATGCTTTTTAGGCTACTCACACCCCTTACAAGTCAAATACCCACCTTTGGCAAGGCTGCTGATGTTACGCAACTTGAAATACACCTCTGGGACAATCGTAAACTAGTAATCTCCATAGCACGTCCCATAACATCGTATGGCCATAGTGTGTTTAAGGAGTTAGTTGGGAGTTCTAGCCCTTGACCTGCCAACTGTTTGTGTATGCGTGCATGTCTGACTGTGTAGAGAACAATGCTTTTAGGGGACTCACACCCCTTACATTTCACATACCAAACTTTGGCAAGGCTGCTGATGTCACCCACCTAGAAATACTCCCCTGGGAAAGCTGTAGCCCCATATTCTCCATAGCGCATGCTGTAACTGCGTACTGCTGTAATGTGATAATGTAGTTAGATAGGAGGTCAAACCCCAGATGTGGCATCCACCTATAAATACACAACTGGGAAGGCTACAGCTCAGTAAACTCTGTAGCGCATCCCGTAACTGCGTACTGCTGTAGTGTGATAAACTAGTTAGATAAGAGTTCCAACCCCAAACCTGGCAACTGCGTGTGTGAGTGTGTTTCTGTGTTTGTGTGCATGACTGACTGTGTAGAGAGCAATTCTTTTTAGGATACTCACACCCTTTACAAGTCAAATACCCACCTTTGGCAAGGCTGCCGATGTCAAGCACCTTGAAATACACCTCTGGGACAATCGTAGCTCAGTAATCTCCATAGCACATCCCATAACAACGTATGGACATAGTGTGATTAAGGATTTAGTTGGTAGTTCTAAACCCCGACCTGCCAACTGTGTGTGTATGCGTGCATGTCTGACTGTGTAGGGAGCAATGCTTTTAGGGTACTCACATTTCAAATACCCACCTTTAGCAAGGCTGCCGATGTCACCCACCTAGAAATACACCTCTGGGAAGATTGTAGACCAGTAATCACCATAGCACGTCCTGTAACTGCATACTGCTGTATTGTGAATTAGAAACGTGGTTGGGTTCCATCCCCACACATGACAGTTCCAGATGTATTGTATGTATTGTGTGTGTCACTGTCTGTGTAGGGAGCAATGTATTTTAGGCTATTCTCTCACAGTCATTTCAAATGCCCTACTTTGGCAATCCTGCTGATGTCAGTCAGTGTGAAATACACTTTTGGGCAAGGACTACTCCAGTAATACCCATGGCACATACTATAACTGTGTAGTGCTGTAGTGTAATACACTAGTTAGGTAGGGATTCTACTTCCAAACATGACAGGCGTGAGTGTGTGTTTGTAACCTGTATCCTGTGTAGAGGTGGTTGTGACTGTGTGACAGCTGTGGCCAACATGGAGTGGGTTTTGCATATTTCTTATATGGTGGCCATACTATATATCACAATGTCCACTGTACATTGATAACACATGTAATATAGCTGAGAGGCCGGGGTGCAGAGCCATACTCAGACATGTGACATCAAGGCCAGGCAATCACAGTTAGCAACCCCAATATTACCCAGAGCACACTTTCACCCCATGTGCCATACACACACACACACACACACACACACACACATGCCTAGTACACTGCATATTGGTCACTGATAGTAACTATGGAGTGACAGTGGTGGGCCACAGAGGGCATGACACCCTGTCCATCTGCCCAATATGCACATACGTGCAGACAGTGCACCTTCCCCATGTTCCCCAATGGACAACTGCCCCACTTGTGGTGCCATCACATGTGACCCACAACAGACATGCCATGCCTGACAACATGCCCGTATGGACAGATGCCACTGACACCAAGGAATGCTGATAGCATGCACTCCATGTAGGTGCAGGGTAAAGCTGCTGGCCATTACCAGATCCTGCCACAGGTGGCCAGGACTGGCACATCTGATGATAATCTGTGTTCACAACATGGGCTGGATACCCCAGGTACAGTTCCAAATGTCACTGTACATGCATGTGGGAGGTGTGCACATCCCAGACACCGTCCATGTCATGGATGAAGAAACACAGACATAGCAAGCGATGCACAGCATTGCCCACACACAGTAGTCACCCAGGTGACTGGATGGGGGATACAATACCCACCTGTGCGGACAAATGCAGACACTATATCCCTGAGCCACAATGCAGACCATCGTCATGTGGCCTGATGCCAAGGTACACCCATTGCCTAGCCTTGGACAGCCATCTGGAGCAGTTGAACACTACACACCTGTGCAGACATGCACCCATGCATGTCAGTAGTGGCACCCTGTGTGTTTGTGTGTGTGTTACATGCTGCAGGTGTTCACATCCACACTTCCAACCCCCCCTGGGCATACTGCAGCATGCTATCTGATGGCAGACACCTTCCCATTACCCTTCGCCCGTACAGCCCCCCATATGACCTGTGTTGTGCATGGGATACCTACATAGTGATGTGATGTGGCAATCCCACAACTGATGAGTTGTACACCTGGCCCTACCACGTGTGTCAGTGTGTGTGTGTCCTTGTGAGAGTGTGGCTATATTGACGCTGGCACCTGTTCATGCCGACAGGCATGTGTATGTCACCTACCTTACAGCTATTGTATCCCTGTTGCAGATGTCACACACCATCACATATATCATAGAAATGTATCCACCTTCAACTCCTTCCCCACCTCTTGGACAACAATCAAATAACCCCCACCCAACATGGATTCAGACCCCATCATAGTACTATGACAGCCCTTCTATCTTTCCTCGAAACTGTTAACAAAGCTAGGGATTCTGGACTCATTGTATCTACCACTCTTCTTGATCTTCTTGATCTTTCCAAGGCCTTTGATACTATATCCCATAACCTACTTCTTACTAAACTATCTAATCTAAACCTTTCTCTCACTTCACTCCACTGGTTTAACAGCTATCTCTCCAACAGACAACAAGCAGTCAAATGGAAAAAAGCCACTTCCTCCTTTCTAAATACCCCTACAGGTGTCCCACAAGGCTCCATCCTGGGCCCCCTTCTCTTCAATATTTTCATTAATGACTTTTATTACGCTATCCCTCAAGCTAATATTATTCAATATGCAGATGATTCCACAATCATCTGCACTGCCTCATCCATACCAACTCTACTAAAGCTTACCCAGGAAGCCTTCTCCACCACTGAAAATTGGATGAAAGACAACCATCTAGCCCTTAATGCTACTAAAACCAAACTCATGATATTTACCCCATCAAAAAATACTAACATCGATCTTAAATCATTCTCCATCTATAGCCATAATAACATTCCCCTTGAGCTTGTATCAGAAACCAAACTATTAGGAGTCCAAATCGATGACCAGTTTAAATTCCACTCCCATCTGCTAAAAAACATAAAAAAACACACGCAAAACTTGGAATGCTCTACCGTCATAATCGCTTTCTTAGCCCAGCTACCAAAATTACACTCTCAACTACATTTCTCTTACCCTCCCTCCTCTATGGAGCACCCCTTCTCACTAACCTCCAATCTTCCCTCAAAACCAAACTATCCTCTTGTTACAATAAAATTGCCAAATTTGCCACTTCTAACAAATCATCTATACACCACTGTGAACCACTCCACAAACTAAAATGGTTAGAACTACCCAACTACCTCTCATATACCCAACTCACATATGCTCACAAACTGATTTTCCAGCCATCCCTCTGCCCCTCACTCTCTTCTACCTTTAAAATGCACCACACACAAAGACAGCTAAGATCAAACAATCAAAACCTCATAGAAATACACTACCCCACCACCCTCCTGGACAAAACCTCCTGTCCTTCTCTCTAGCACGCTCATGGAACTCCCTTCCTCCCTCTATTCGTACTATCACAAGCCTCCCATCCTTCAAAAAATCACTCCACTCTTATCTATCTTCCTCATGGCAATGCTCCTGCTCTCACCCTTCATAACCTATTATTTCATCTTGTAACTCTTTCAGCTCTGACTACTCTGACTATACGAACACCAGGCAGCATATTTTTGTTTTTTAATTTGGTGTAACTCTTATTGCCTTGTTTCAGCTGTTTTCTGCACGATTTATTACGTACATTGTACTATGTTTTACCCCAGCAAATGTATATTTATTTCCCCTGTACTTGTTACTTTTCTCATGTTGAACCCCATGTAATGTCTATGTATATCCTCATTCTCTGTTAAATATGTATGTGGAGCTTTTCTCCCCAGGACTCTATTGAAAACGGGTTCTTGAGCCCAATGGACTATCCTGGTTAAACAAATGCAAATAAATAAATAAATAAATAAATAAATATGTTCTGAGTGCTCTACAACAGGTAACCTGGCTCATCCAATAATTGCAGTGAACTGTGCTCGCACTCCATAGTTGTCAGGGGTTTGATACCCTGTGCTGCTAGGTGTGTGACACAAACATGCTTCAGTTTGACCCTCCCACCCCTCCCTGATACATATCTGCCTCCGTCTGCATCCCCCACCCACTCTTAGGTGGACGTGGAGGCCTACACCTGCTTTGCATAGGCAGCGGCATGTGTAATTTAAGTAATGCTCATGATCAGCTGATGGCCTCTGCACGAATCACAGCCCTCTCCTAGCTGATTGCATGTGAAATAGCTGTGGTAACATTCCCATAGCCAATTGTATGGAAACACACTCCAGTACCTAGGAACATCATGTTGGTGTTTGCCCTTTTCACACACTGTGAGCAGGAACTAGATCTGTCATGTGCCAAACAGCATCTCCGATGGATTGTGGTGTACCTCTAACAACATACACTGTGGAAACAGTGCGACAAACAGGAGGTGGATATGCCTGACCTGACTACAGACTGTAAGTGCTGCTATACTGCATCTGGAGTAATGTTGCTTTCACAGTGTTTGTGTGGATATGGCTGTTGTACATGTCAATACCTGCCATGTCAGTTCCATGTTGATGGGGAATTTCCATCTGCAGGGTCATCTGCAGCCTGGGCAGTGTTGTGTCCGTGGTTGCATGTGTCACCCATGGAGCATCTAGCTGTTGGCTGCCGAAGATAGTGTGAGGATTGCAGTCAGTAGAGGGAGAAAGCTGTGGTAATCACAGACGACATATCCCTCAAAGGATATATGTTGCAACAGCCCTGTAACAACAGTAAATGTATGTGGTTATCACAGCAACATGTCAATATTGGCCCTGTGTATGTGATTCCAGCCACACCTCTGTCAACCTTTGTACATATGTCGTGCATGAAGTGGTGCATATGTGCTGTACATCATACTTTGTGGCATCATATCTGAGAACAAGCCACTGATATATCTGACTGCTACATGTTATGTACAGTACAGGTTACATTACATGACATTAACTGCACATTCTGTGGATGTTCGTACAGGACTGAGGTCTGTGTACCTATGGTGAATATCGGTAGTGTGTGTAGTGTTGATATGTACCTTAGCCTGTGTACAGACTGTGGTAGATGACATTGTTCTAGTTCCCCTACTATCAGATGTTACATGCTGCCCCACTGTATGGTACTGTAGTGGCGTACATGTTTGTAGGGCCATAAACACACATGTCCCATACCACAGACAGCCACCAGACCAAACTGTGTAGCAGGCCAGTATATGTAGGGTCAGTCTGTGAGTGGCACATATGAGGATGATGTCAAATACATAGTCCATATACTGTAATACCATGCTAGCTAACCATATGTGGCTGTGTTCACATTGGTTGTGGATATGCACTGTCACAGAGGTCTATCTTACCCTGTGCTGTGACATGCCTGTTGAGCCTGCTTTATATGCAGGTACATGTGCAATCCCCCTTGGGAGGTGTAGGCCTGTGTTGAGCCAATCTGCCTGCAGCCTACACAGTGCATTGTGACATGCCTAGCAGCTGATTGTACCTACCCAGTGGGATGTCATGTGCAGATACTAAGCCAGATGTCCCACTGCCGGACTTCCCCTAGCAGTCATGTATGTCAGACAGGGCAGTGGGATGCAGTGCAGATGTATGTCAATACCTATTGTATAGTATGTGGCCATGGCACCCCTATACCAGTGGTCATACCGTTACAGGCCAGGCAGGGGTCTGTGAATGCATGCCCTATGGTGGACATCATATACCAGTCATTATGTGTTATACCCATCTACATGGCCATCGACATCCATATTGTCAGGCATGGTACACATGTGTAGCACTAAGGGCTTATGTGTATACCTCTGGATTGTACAGACTGTGTCAGACCCTCCACATACATTGGCCAATATCTCTGCTGCAGTCCACAGTGGCATTACGTGCTAGCAGCGGTACTGTATACCGATGTCCTTTGGATGTCATTCAGTAACCAATGGCACACATGTTATGAACAGATGTGACCTCCCACACACACCATGTCTGTGAAGACAATCCCAATGACAGTAGCAATAGTCTACTAGTATACCTGCTATAGATACCTGACATTCCCTGCAACTACGACATTGGGAACATACGGGCTGGGTTGGCCTACACTTCATGTCCAGGACATATAGTGGGAATATATGTACATATAAATATCCAGATAGCCAGATATATGATTACACATGCGTACTACACCCAATTAACACTGTCATGGCAACCACCCACTATAGAATCCCACATCATGTGTGCGTGGTCCCATTACATCTCCTGTGTGATGGGCATCCATCCTGTGTGTGGGCAGCAGTGCTACCGACAGAATGCAGCAATACCCCATACAGGAGAACTGACACACTCAGGGCAGCCACATATTTGTAGGAGGATCAGGAAGTACAGACAGACTGCGAGTGGAGTTGGGTTATGCTTTCTACAGTACTGGTGTTACAGGGTTTTGGGTGTACATACTAATTTGCCATGGAATGCAGTCTGCCTGCATAGCACACAACTGTGGACCTACCCTCATGCCAGCCGGAGCTGTGCCTATCATGTCTTTTCTGTCCACCACACAGGTCTTGTGTCAGATAATACACTGGCAGTGTGTGTGTTGTGTGTTACCGGTACATGACTATGTCCATGACCGTCTCTGCCAGCAATTCCCTGACTAAGGGTATGTTACAGACTATCCTGTAACACCTGCACCTTGCATAGTGCATGGCAATAGTTATCCACATATGTGCTTGTATTCCAGCCTCTGTCCATCACCTACACACCAAGCTTTGCACATATGTCATGATGTCGGTGGTTGATTCATAGTGGGCTGGGAGTAAAATACACTGCCATGTCTGCCATCAGTCCACTGCCATTGTAACCCCCACACATATGGTGGGACTGGGGCCGTATATGCGTGGGCGCCACCTACACAATACATGTGTGCCCTCATGCACTGCAGAGCCCAGTGTATGTAACAGTAGTATATGGCCCTGTATTATTGAGTCTAGGAGGGGGAGCACCAGAAATGACCTAGGCTGCTACAAAATGAGGGGTATCAGGCCTGAGCTGCCTTAAGGTATCTGGATGTACAGTACCATATACTTCACCTATATACACATTACTGACATTGATCTGGGTACTGCAGGACTACTGCCCCCTGCCATACAAACTATTCTGTGTGTTGGTATGCCTCTGATGGTGTCAGTTATGCCATGTTATGAAGCAGTTACAACCCATGTGGTCATAAGACTTCTATACCACCTACTGTGTTTGTACAGTATGTAGATAGAGGCTGCTGAACTACACAACTGGAGTACATACTGTTGATTGTTAGGTATTCTGTGGCCCAGTGTGTCTTTCCTATTGTACAATGTGAATGGCTTGGCCTGGACAGCAACAGCTATAAACCTTTTCATCCTACTGTATGACTGTAACTGCTCCACTGTAGCATCACTCCATTGATATAGTTGTCAGTGTCTGAACAACTATATGGCATGGCATGTAGAACTGTAATAGTACACGATGAAAGGTTTCCATGTCTGCAAACCTGTGGGTGTTGTTTTACCTATGACCTCTCTGTGGGTGTATGTTACAGGCAATGATTGTCATTTGTATGGGTGGCACATACAGTGTCCAGTCGTTCAGGGGTCAACTGTAGGCATAGTGGCTGTCCCATATTGTGTGCACCTACCACATATGTATCGTACTGTACATATAACTGCATGTGTATGTGTAGTCACATGTATATGTACATATATATATATATATATATATATATATATATATATATATATATATATACCTGTATCTGCATATCTGTGTCTGTGTATCTGAAGCCTGGTAATGTTGATGGCTTCCACATAATATATTCCCCATGGGAGCCAGACTGTAGTGCGTGATATGTTACCAATAACAGCCTAACATCATAGCAGTGGGATGTAGTACAGGTAACATCTTGTGCCCATGTTGTCACTGGCCCTAGTTATAGGATCTAAAACACTTGGTAGTGTATTGCAGGGTGGACGTGTTTGGCTGGGGGGATGCCTATTTGTACAACTCATATAGTGTGTGGTGCCTATCAACCCCATTAACATAACATGTAGCCTATTACACTCTGCTCCCTAACAGCTACATGTGCCTTGCAGTACCAGCACAACAGTGTTGTACTAAAGGGTCGGTAGGCATGAGAGTCCCATTGAGGTCTGCCACATGTATGTATGTGTGCATATTTGTAGGGTACACCAGTCCGAGTCCACATACTCATATTACAATACACATTGCCACACAGTAGTACAGATATTGTTGTTGTTGTTGCCCATAGGTGTGGAAATGCAGTGCAACACCCTACTATGCCTGTGGTGTGTGCATCACATGCATATCCCTGTGGTACCACTGTTGTGATATGTAATGGGTTGTTTCTGCGTCATGGCGAATGTGTGATAGTGGGTATGTCAGAGTATCAGGATGGGTTCTAGTGTGTACAATATCCAGTGGGGGATGTGGGTGTTGTGCACACTGTCTTTATATCATGGTACACCTGGTATATGGCCCACATACCACTCTCAGGTAGCCAATGTCACCATCACCAATACAGGTAACAGATAACAGGATACAGCCCAGTTACACATGTGCTGTGTGCAGCCTACCTGTAACACATTGGACACATGGACTAGTTAGTTAGCTATACAACCAGGTCTCTAAGATGTGTGTCTACCTGTTATGTGTCAGTCAATGTGTATATGATGTTATGACACACTATGTATTCTCCATATACAAACATTACATCCTCCATTACCATATTGTATGTGTCTGTGGATGGTCTGCATGTAGCCCATGACTTGGTACACACCTCAACCTACAGATGGTGTTGTATGTGCAATGACAGCCACACAGTTCAGTAGCACTACATACCCAGGTTGGGGTCTAGACACAGTCTCGCCAAGTAAGGATGTGTGTGTATGTGGATGGGTTGACATAAGGGTGCAGATTATACCTGTACCAGCAGGCCACTGGTAAAGTTTGCACGGCCAATAACTGTTATACATACATGTGGCATGTTTGCAACTGTGCACCACATATGTCACGGCCATGGTGTCACCACACTGACATACCCCTGTGGAATATGACTGCGGACCATCCTCCTACTGACAGATGTATGCCTACAGCACAAATGGATGACAGTATGGGGATATCAATTGGTGTTACCAACAGCTGAGATGCATCCTAGCTGCATGGCTACACTACCTGACACATATGCAGTACATATTACCCCTGACTACATTCTACACTGCAGTACATTGTGGCACTCTATCACAATCACTGTGTGCATCAGAACCATGTTAGCCTGCCCCTGCATTGATGTTATGGATGACAGGGTTGTGGCACAGGTATCATCATATGCACAGGGTGTGTGAATGTCATCTTAGCTGCATGGCTACACTACCTGACATGCATGCAGTACACATCACCCCTGACTACATTCTATACTGCAGTACATTGCTGCACTCTATCACAGTCACTGTGTGCATCAGAACCATGTTAGCCTGTCCCTGCATCGATGTTATGGATGACAGGGATGTGGCACAGGTATCATCATATGTACAGGGTGTGTGAACGTCATCTTAGCTGCATGGCTACACTACCTGACATGTATACAGTACACATTACCCCTGACTACATTCTACACTGCAGTACATTGGGGCAATCTATCACAGTCACTGTTTGCATCAGAACCATGTTAGCCTGTCCCTGCATCGATGTTACAGATGACAGGGATATGGCACAGGTATAATCATATGCACAGGGTGTGTTGCAGGTGTGCCAGAGGCCGAGGGTGGTCCAAACATGTGTCATCATGTTTGTGGGTGAGGGGTATGGTCCCTTGATTGGGGTGTGGTGATGTGGTGTGTGTCGGTATGGGGTCACCCTAGGTGTGGTTACATAGTGTGTGGGTATGCATGCACACAGTTCCACCATGTGGCTGCTCTATATGGGTAATGTTGGACAGCTGCAGACCATACCTGGCAGGGTGTGCAGTTCACTACCTCCGGCCACAGACACGTTGACTGTGCCTGCCAGGGGTTCCATGGGCACGTGCAGGTACAGACCTAGAGGTGCTACTGTCCCCTGATGATGACATATGTACGCTGGAACCATGTCCTGCCTGGGACTGGCCAGGGCCATGTGCACAAGGCCTGATGTGTGGACAGCAGCCCCTGGGCCTTCTGGATATCTGGCTATGCCAACTGTGACCCGATACAGTTGGCATGGACACCACCCTTTCCTGGTCATTGCCACCAAGTGCCAACTGTCCCTCTGCTATGGCCACATGTGATGGGGTTTGTAGGGGCACTGTAACTGTGTGCGAGCTTGGGGTGGTTAGGAGGATGAGGACACATGTTGGCACAGTGTCAGCCTCTGACAACCCCACCTGTACCTTCATCATCATCGGTGCCTGTAGGGACACCTACCTCAGTTTGCATGCAGGAGGGACCGTAACCCACCTCGCCACCTGTGGGGGAAAAAATACACATGTTAAAACCTGTACAGCAGTGCATAACAGTACACACACTCACACACACTCACACTGACAGCCACCTTACTACCTCACTTTCCCTGAGTTTACAGACAGTTCCACAGTCACTTACATATGTTCCCCATCCTGCATGGCACTTGCTACTATACACGCATCACTACAGCCCATTAACATATCATTCCTCTCCATGCCTACAAGTGTGGTTACCACACCTGACCTGTTACTCCATCGCCTCCCTGACTTGGGTGGAGTAGGTTGTAGATTGCCTCACTCCTGTCATCCTGTATTACCCTGTGTATGGGCAGTAATGGTGTATGAGGCCCCTATATGGTTGGGGCTGCTACATTCACTACATATGTCACACACCAGAGCCTCATACTACAGTCTTGCTCAGTCCATGCTACATCTGCTGCACAAGCGACCCATCATGCAGACAACAGTACTACCTGGATACACTCACTGATGTGCTGTGGTAATTCCCCATTGCATTTGTAGTGCTGCATATGTGGGTAGCCGGTTACCTATCTGCTGCTGGCAATATGATGTGTATACCTGGTATGTACTGCACCTCCCAATGCATGCTCCATGCTATTTACCTTGTTATGCTATCAGCTGTCCTGTGTTCACATACCTGACAGGTTGTCCTGGTGTCCCATGTCTCACTCCATGTACAGCACAATCCCAAGTGGAAGTACCGCCATGTGGTCAATCCCACTATCACCTGTGCATACATGGACACAGACACAGACACACACACACACACACACACACACACACACATGTACACTCACATTTGACATGCATCATCCGCACTCCACTAGATTTCACTTACAAACACAACTGAGACACACACACACACACCACACCCCTACATGTGGAGTTGCACAACATTTGTACACAAGGTCCTCCCATTAGCCTTCTGTCAACATGCATTACATATGGAGCTCAACAGCATGCAGTGCAGCTATAGTGACATCATGCTAACTGCAGTATACATGTGTGTGTGAGGCTTGGGTTTTGTTGGTAGGTGATGGCCCTTCCCCATGTTAACACTGCACTCATGTACAAAGTGTTACTGTGGACCTGTTCCGCACCCTGCCTTGTACTGTACACCATACCTTGCAGGTGTAGAAACCACTGATGTGTCTGTAGTACTGTGTCGGTTATGTCAGCTCCAATGCTCACAGCCCCTATGTGTTGTAGCAACTCATACCGGGGATGATATGTGAACAGCTATCCGTTGCGGATGCCTGATGTCTGCGTTATAGTTCACAACATCAGCTGTGCATGTATGACCAGTACATGACTATTACACTGACAACCAGTGGATCTTACCATGGCTGTGAGGGGTGCCCTACACATGTCCCAGACCTCTGTATGGTTGCAAGGTCTACTTATGTGCACATCCCTTGGAGTGCACACACTGCTGTCATGAGTGCTTTGGGGTCAGATTTACGTCTGCAATGTTTACTTAACCTGTTTGTGTGCAGCTGCAGCCATGGTGGTGTTGAGTCACACATGTCCCTACTGTAGGCCGTGTGTCCTGCCACACGTCACATCCCTGTGGACACATTGCACATTGGCAGGATGTTAGTTATCTTGCATGTGTCAGTTGTACCCTTCCGATACCCCAGCATGGTCTGTACAGTGATGCAGTGCATTTCTCAGCAACAGAATGTGAATGTGTACAGCATGCAATATGGGTAGATGTGTTAGACATGTGCGTGGGGGATATCCCATAACTATTACATGCGCAGTTTATCATCATGCATGAACACAAACCATACTCACCGGCTATGGGCTGCTGCCGTGGTGGTATCCTGGAGAGACCTACATAGGAGTACAAGAAAGCTGATGTCAGTGGCCACAGCTGTGGCATTCATAAAAGGTGAGTGCAGCATGATGTTACATCAACAGTAGAATTACACAATATTACAGCTTATACACAACTGTTTATTACTACTACACAGCAGCAGACTATGTATATGACATCTCAGTTTTGCATGATGTACCTGTACAGATGCAGATGCATGCACACGAGTGAGGTACCAATGTGCCCTGGGGCCTTACCTGCACGCTTCTCAGCTGGTGTGTTATTGGCACCCACCTCCAAGATGTGCTCTGCCAAGTGTTGATGCGGCAGGTGGACAGGTGCCACAAGGCTGCTAAGAAGCTCCTCCACATGGGTGAGGGGTGGATGGGCGGGTCACTTCCCCCTGTTGAGAGGTGGTCCCCCCTTATGGCAGCTGCACGCTGATGTACATGGTGAAGCAGGTCGGTGCAATGATGCCGGATATGCTCATAGCTGCGGTTATGCAGTCCAGCATCATTGACCCTGTGGACTAGCTCGTTCCACAGGGTGGTCCTCTCCTGCTAGTCGTGGGCTGTCCGGCCAAACAGCAGTATGTATAATCGCTGTTTCAGTGGCGCTGTACGTGGGAAGATGACTATACAAGATGTTTCCTGGAAGACATAGGGATGGAAACAGGTCTGAGCCACCCATACAGCAGGGTTACCATAGTTCTTAATACACATATTTGTCTCCCCCCACCATATCAGCTACAACAAACCATTCACAGACTGCAATTGTTATGTCAGCTGCTTACCTACCATTGGGACATATATTGTATTGTACCAAGCTTTGTGCTGTGTGTATGTGCCACGCTTTGTGCTATTTGTTTGTAGCCATGCTCCCTGTGGGGACATTTATCTTTGCTGGCCTGTTACAGCCTATTTCACCTGCATGCCATTGTCAATGCTACTATATATATGTATATAAATATACATCTATGTACATATATGTATAGATATACAGGTTTTTTTCTAATATAGTTGGAAAAGCCTGGAATCTCCTACCAAACGAACTCTCCACACTTTCTTCACTTTCCTGTTTCAAAAACAATCTGAAAGAGCATCTTAAAACTCACTGGTTATGCCCATGCTCTAAACCTGACTAGCTCAAGTGTCACTAAGTACTCTGGTCTTCCCATCCCATCTACTCACCTAAAGAAACTTCTTTCTTATAAAACTAGTTCTACTAACTATCTCTAGAACACCTAATCTATATTACTTTCATTTGCTATGACTGTATTCTACACTGTAAATTTTGGGATTTTAACTGCATCCTTTGTTATGCCTGTATTCTACACTGTTAATTTTTTACTATGATAACCTGTAATTGGCACTGTAAATAGAATTTATTTGTCTTCTATATCCGTAGATAGAATTGTGTTAAATTCATTGTCTTACCTAGGAGCTTATCTCCCCGGGCCTCTACTGAAAATGGACATGTATCCAGTTAGACTAGCCCAGTAAACGAATGTAAAATACAACATATATTTATTTTTTATTTTTATGTTGTTGATATACCTATGTCTATATGAGTGTCTGTATCAGTGCACATACACATCACATTCCATATCACAGATATGTGGAGTGCATATGGACATCTTTTCCACATTCTGTAACCGTCTTTCATTCACAGATGCACTGTTCTTCCTTGCTGCAACACAGACAGGTGTCACATGTGAACATAGACTAACATTAGGGTGGTAAATATGGTGTGAGATTGCTGGTATGCCTATTACACACCTATGGCATTTATGCATGCTACATTACACATTAACATGACTGTCCTGCAAGTGGTGTGCTCTGATACCCATGTGTCTATCATGACAGCAGTACATCCACCAACAGCTATTGTCCACACTAACATAACATACACAGATATTATGGCTGACATCTTTGTCATTCATTGCTGATCTGCACAGTTGGCGGGTATGTCCCACTGCTTACAAGGACAGACAGTATTGCCCAGAACAGTTGTTCAGCGGGACATCATTACAGGGACAACTACAGATGGCAAATATCAAACATTTGACATCATATATCCTATTAATCTATACCACATACTACATTAAATTACATACAGTTATGTTTTACATGCCTTTTATTCTTTGGACAGGTGTGATGACTTCCCAGTTGTGGCTTATAGTTATTTGTTTCCCACTGTGTGAGTTTCGTTTTATAAAATTTCTCTCTCTCTCTTTCTCTGTCTCTCTCCCTCTCCAGTAGAGTGAATGAGCTGGTTTAAATGGATGTCAGCATGGCTTTTGTAGGTGATGCACATGATCAGGTGATGGGCTCTGCACCAATCGCTGTGCAACAATTACTGACTGCATGCAGCCTGCTGTGTAGTGATTCAGTTAACCATTGTCATGGCAACCCAGTACTATAAACTGCTTACTCATGTGGGCGTTGTCCCTTCACCTTTCCAGTATGGAGGACATCCTTCCTGTATGTGGGCAGCAGTGTTACAGATGGCAGGTTGCAGTACCTATTACAGTGGGGCTTGCAGACACAGGACAGCTACATGATCTTAGGAAGTTCCAGACCTACAGACAGAGTGAGTAGTGCTGTTATGTGCTTTGTATATTGCTGGTCTTGCAGTGTTTAGGATGGAATGCAGCCTGTCTGCATAGCTCTCAACAGTGGGCCTATCCACATGATCGCCAGTGGAGTGTCTGTTTGCTTTTGCCTGTGCACCACACAGGTCTTGTCCTAGATATATCCCAAGCAATCTGTCTGTTGTGTGCTATCAGTACATGGCTACTTCCATTTGTGTTCCTGATGTGTTATTCCTGCATAAGGATATGTTGCAATGAATCCTGTAACACCAGCAATTTTCAGGGTGTGTAACAGCAATATTATGAGTATGGCCCTGTGTTCCTGCCTCTGTCTTCCACATATATGGCTGGCTTTGTCCTGCTGTGATACGGTTAGGGGTTGTTCGGTATAGGGCCTAGCATAATTTACTGCTAGCATTCTTGCTATCATCCCAGTTATATTGTGGACTCCCATGACATTTGTTGGTCAGGGTCCATACATGTGACAGATACATAGACATTATAACAGGTAATAAATGTCCCTCTAGGCCTTGACTACAGGGTGTAACTGGCGGCTGCTGAACTACATCTGTTATTGTGCATTGTTACCTGTCTTGACGGCAAATCCTTTGTCTACAGTTGTACAAATTGAGAGGCTTGGCCTGGACAGCATAGCATGTTATATATCCACACTGTCTGCATCTACATTTCTGTGTGGGCCTTGCATTCCTCACTGATTAAATAAGTCCAGATCTATGTGCTGTTGGTAATGGCATACATTATTGTAAAATACACCATTAAAGGTTGTCTGTGTATGCATATCTGTGTGTCGCCTCATGTCCTTTGAATAGTGAGTGGGTCTATGTGTAATGCAGTACTTCTGTTCAAGTGTAAATGTCATTTACTAGGTTATACAGCAAAACGATGTTATACTGATTTCACATGGAAAATAGAATGTGCCGCAGTGGGACTCGAACCGAGAATGTGTGCGTGTTAGGCAGATGCTCTGCCCACTACACTATTGCAATTCTGCTTAATTTGCATATTTCTACCTTAATGTCATACCCATGCTACATTTCCCCGGCCCCCAAGCTCCACGTACACAGCATCCATCCATTCTCCAGTTGCTAGCCCTGACATACCACACCTCCACACATTTCCCTCTCTGCACGTCTCAGTACTCCTCCATTTTACTGTCTCGATGCAACCATCTGCAGGCTCTTCATCCATTTAGTCCATGTACGTTTGAGCCTTCCTTTCATCCATCTCCGATACTGGTGGAAACATTATTGTGACCCACAAAGTCTGGTGTGTCCCGCCAGGGACGGACCTGTTGTTGTGTCACGAGTAGACTTTGCTGGTCTACACTGTTTCTCCCACTGGTAGCATCCTGCCAGGATTTTGAGAAGCAGCGGTTTGCTCACACACCAGACCAGCCTCATCTCCCGCTTCCGTGGATGAAACACGCCCCCACGGCATGCCCCGATTTCCATTCCTCTCTTCAGTATTATACAAGACTACTGTTCTCACAGTATGCGTGGACAGGCACTGTTCATTGATACTCATAGACTGCTCGGAATACTGTGACTGAACACTGTGCACATGTTCGCTGGTATTAATGTACATACTTACATACATTTCCTATACTGTTGACTGACTGTGCCGGATATGTTTGTGATAACAGCAGCTGATTGTATATCTGCCATGCCTTCGTGGTAACTCACTTGGACTATAGTGTGCAGGGGGGGACCTGGGAGTGCTGATTATGTTGTTACAGCCACGACGAGGGCTGTATGCTACAGCATACCTAAGGCACTGTGGGGGAAGTGTAGGCGGGTATGTGCTGGTGTGCGCTAGGCTCAGACTTGCTGACCTCCGGTTATGGCGTCTTACACTGGGTTGACCTCCACATTGCTTAACCAGTGTGAGCATTGCTTACTGCCACCCAAACAGGTGTACTCCCGCTTACTGCTGCATTCCCCCATGCTACTTCATGTACATGTCGGTATTATACATGCTTAAGTCAGGTGTACATGTCGGGTATGACTGTTCACGAAGGTCAGTGTAAGGTTAAGTGGGATTCCAGTTTAGCATTTCTGGATAGGTTACACTGAGGTATTCAGGTTAGGTTTAGTTATGCCATACTGGTGTTGTAGAGTAGATGTGAATAGTGAAGGTGTAGGCAGGTAGGTGGAGCGGGGGGCATTTTAACTGTATAGTAGGCCATTTGACTGATTGGTGGGGGAGCAGTAGTGCACATTTGCAGAGTGTTGGGATATGTATGCGAGGCAGGACAGGAGGTGTCAGTGTCAGTAGTTGGTGTAGGGGTATGGAGTGTTGGGGGGTGGTGGACTTCACCAGGTGGTGAGCAGGTGGTGATTCAAGTGTGCTTGAGTTTTCCCTTCATGTGTTATTTACATGTATAGTCTGGGACAGCTGTGGTAATACACCTGGGTTGGGGGTTCTAGATTCTGCCAATATAGTTGTGTGGAGGGTGTCACCTACTTGTGACTGTGAACATTACTACGAATGAAACAGGTGTTGATAGGTAAGTGGTGTTATTGGGCCACACAGAGGGGCTGATAGTAGGGGACATGTCCAGGGATGTGCAGGATGGCTGACAGGAAGGTCCACAGCTGGCCATTTCTTCTACAGTGACAGCTGTGTATATACCCTGCATTTGGGGGTAGGTCTGGGTGGGGGTAAGGACAGCAATAATACCTTGTGATGCCAATTAGTTTGGCTTACATGCCTACAATGGGGTGTTGTGAACATGTGTTCTTTGGTGTCATTTAGTGGGTTTGCAACAACCCATCTGGTTATTCCGCCGTTTGCCCTGTAAACTTGACGTTGCTGTTGTGGGACTCGTACCAGGCGTGGCTGCTCGTTAGGTATCAGGTCTGCCCAATGCACACTATTGCTTACATCCCTGGGGGGGTCCACATAGAACCGCTCCAGCCAACACCTGCATGCATAGGCCCATAATTACATACCCATAGTTCCCCACCCACACCTCCTCTTTGGCACTCTTCCTTACTCCGGGTGCAGGTCAGGTCTGGCCACACCAGTACACACTGCCCACTCCCCACTTCTTGGGACCCATCACGTATGTTATCTCGCTCCATGGATCATCAGGCTTCCCCAACCTTGTAGCCTGAGAACATGTGTGACCTGCTGTTGGACATCTGTATAATGCCTGGAAACCCAAATATGCATAGAGTTTTTGCATTGTCCCACAAGGGACATTCTTGTCTTTGTTTCAAGATTAGACTTGGCGGGTCTCTTCCACTGGTAGTATCCTGGCTGTAGTCTGGGAAGCAGTGGTTTGTTTACTTTTATTGTGTGTTTGTATGTTTCACCTGTCTAGCTGGGGGGAGGGTTGATGCTACCTGTTACACGTTTGTTGACTGGGCCCCTCGCCCCCATTGGCACGGCCTGTGAACATATGTAATTCTTAACTGCTGTATCATATCCTAGCTATATATATGTGTATATTTACACACACACACACACACACACATATATATATATATATATATATATATATATATATATATATATATATATATATATATATATATATATATATATATATATATATATATATATATATATATATACATATGTATGCATACATATATATATTGCTGTATATATATCTAATGATGTATGGATGTATGGGTGTCTGCATATGTATATATCTATATGTGGGTATTTATATATATGTCCGTCTATGTATGTATACATTTGTACTACGGAGAGGGAGAGATATATCTCCATGTAGTTATGGGTATATACACACACACACATACCTCTATATATCTATATAGTTATGGGTAGTTATACAAACACATATACCTCTACATATTTAGCTACAGATCGTGTAATGTGGCCTGTTATTGCTGGGTACTGTGTTTTGTGTGCATACCGGCCATCCTTGTGTGCCACCTATGCTTTGTGACACCTACAACTAAATCTGTTTGTGTACACAGAGTCACACATGAAATCTATTGTTAATACCAGGTAATCATTCGTCCCATCCGGGACAGCCTGAACATTGGGTATACAACTTTTGTCTGCACCCAGAGTTACATAGGTACCCATGGCTATGTGCATGGACTATGGCGTGTGTCAGACCTAGGCTACTTGGGTCGAGACAACATAAGGGATGGGTCCCGAGGGGGGGGGTGTGGAAGGGGGGTTATGTGTGGTGGTGTGGTAGCTACAGGCCGGTAACCAGGGTAGGGATGGTGGTTGCGTATTTGCAGCGGCTGGAGGGATGCAGAACTGTAGGTAATGAATGTATGGGTTGGGGATGGCCTTGGTTGGATGGGTCTGTACTGTTCAGCCCTCCTAGTGGGTGGGGTAGAGGGGGATGTGATGTCAACATGTGAAACATTACAGAGGGCTAATTAAAATCCCTATTTCAATGACACACATACAATACAATGAGCTTGGTAGTGTATTGCAGGGCGGACATGTTTGGCTGGGCGGGGGGTATTCCATTTCGTACGTAACGTATATTGTTTGGGGCCTCTCAAACCCATTCATGGTGCATGTGGACATATATGTGTCTGTTAATCTACCATTGCTATCTACTGATGTCTGTCCGTATATACCTATGTGGGTATATATATTTGCTGACATATTTCTAGCTATATCCATATATACCTACGGAGACATATATCTGCGTACATACATGTAACTTACTGTCATATGTGGACATATAGATGTTGAAATATATATGTGTAGTTGGCATTTGCATGTATATCTGTGCATATATTTATATACATGTATATATTTCTGGATATTTCTTATATATATATATATATATATATATATATCTATATATATATATATATATGTGTGTATGTATATATATATATATATATATATATATATGTGACTACAACTATAGATATGTTGTATCCATGTAGATAGTAATATATTTGCACACACACATCCATCTAGCTCTAGGTATACATTCTCTGTGCTGTTGCAAGACTGGACTGGATGATATGTTTCTGACAACATCTACTGTATTTGTATCTGTCATGGTTTAGAGGGAAATCCCTTTGTCTATGGTATGCAAGGTCCTTGGTTCACACCCTGCAGGAGCTGTTTATTTTGTTGCTGGCCAGAACATGGGCCTTTGGGTACAGAGTGAGTACGGCACATTAAAGCAGTTGTACGTGGGTGTGCATGGGTTTATGTGGAGCTAAGCACTGCTAACCTCCGATTACAGTTTGTAACACTCAGTTAGCTTCTATGTTGCTTATTCTGTGTAGGTAATGCTTACCCCCATGCAAATGCACTTAAACACACTTACTAGTGCTTATATATGCTTACTACTGCTTATTTGTGCTTAAACCTGCCTACTAGTGCCTTATTCCATCTGACACTGAGACATCACATGTGCATATCTTGCAGTTCATATATTTCTGCTATTTTGTGGGTCTTGCAACAAAAATATTGTTCATAACGTGCTTTGCCGTGTAAAATGGAGTGTGCTTCAGTGGGACCCGAACCAGGAATGCCTGCTCATTGGTCAGATGCTCTGCCCACTACATTATTGCAGTGCTGCTTAATTTGCATATTTGTACCTTAATGTCATACCCATGCTCCCTTTCCCTGGGCCCTGAGCTCCAAGTACACAGCACCCATCCATTCCCCAGTTGCTTCCCAGCCATACCACACTTCCACACATTTCCCTCTCTGCACGTGTCGGTACTCCTCCATTTTACTGTCTCATCCCAAGCTTCAGTAGGGTCTTCATCCGTTTAGTCCACGTACATACGAGCCTTCCCTTGATCCTCCTACGATACTGGTGGAAACACCTATGTGACCCACAAGGTTTGGTTCGTCCCACCAGGGATGGACCTGTTGTTGTGTCACGGGTAGACTTTGCTGGTCTACACTGTTTGTCCCACTGGTAGCATCCTGCCAGAGGTTCGGGAAGCAGCGGTTTGCTCACACACTGGGACAGCCTCATCTCCCGGTTTTGTGGAACCAACACCCCTGGTGTGACATTCTGTGCATGAAGCACGTCCACACGCCCCCACAGTGTGAACCGTTATTCATTCTTCTCTTCAGTATTATGCAAGACTACTGTTCTCACAGTATGTTTGGACAGGCACAGTTCGTTGATACACATCGACTGCTCAGAATACTGTGATTGAGCGATGTGCACATGTTTGCTGGTATCAATCTACATACCTGCATACATTTCCTATACTGTTGAATAACTGTGCTGGATGATATGTTTGTGATAACAGAAGCTGAATGTGTATCTGCCATGCCTTAGTGGTAACTCAGACTATAGTGTGCAGGGTGGGGGGCTTGGAACCCAGGAGTGCAGATTACTTTGTTAATGGGCACGATGAGAGCTGTTGGCTACAGAGGGCCTAAGGCACTGTAGAGGAAGTGTAGGTGGGTATGCGCGAGGCTCAGATCGACTCAGATCTGTTGACCTCTGGTTGCAGTGTCTTACACTGGGTTGGCCTCCACATTACTTAACCAGTGTGGGCATTGCTTACCACCACCCAAACAAGTGTACTCCCACTTGCTGCAGCACACCCCCACGCTACTTGATGTATTTAGTTCACATTTGTTGTCCGGGACAATCCGACTGGATGCTTCTCCATTGTCGGCGGTGGCCTGGGGAGTGTAACTCCACAGTAATCCCCAGCTACACATTACATGTATTACTGAGGTGTACACATTCATAGAGAGTAACAGAGTTAACATAGCTATGTATCACATTCTTCATGCTTAGTTCACATTAACATGTCGGTATTATACGTGCAAAGGTCAGGTTTACATGTCAGAGGTATGACTGTTGACATAAGTCAGTTTAAGGTGAACTGTGATTCCAGTTTAACATTTCTGGATAGGTTACACTCAGGTATTCAGGTTAGGTTTAGTTATGCCATACCTGTGTGTTAGTGTAGAAGTGAATAGTGAAGGAGTAGGTAGGTCAGTAGAGGGGGGGGTCATTGTAACTGAATAGTAGGCCGTTGCTGTGGTTGGTGTTGGAGCAATAGGGAAGGTATGCAAGATGTTGGGATTTGTATGCGGACAGGACAAGAGGTGTCGGTTTCACTAGTTGGTGTAGGGGTATGCAATGTTAGTTGGGGGGGGGGATTTGCCAGGTGGTGAGCATGTGCTGCTCCAAGTGTGCTTGAGGTGTTCCTTCATGTGTTATTTACATGTGTCATGTGGGACAGCTGAGGTAATACACGTGGGTAGGGGATTCCAGATTCTGCCGATATAGTTGGGGAAGAGGGTGACACCTACTTGTGACTGTGAACAGTAGTAGTAATGACACAGGGGTCGATAGGTAAGTGGTGTTCATGGGGCACACAGTGGGGCAGATAGTAGGGAGAATGTCCAGGGATGTGCAGGTAGGCTGACGGGAAGGTCCACAGGTGGCCATTTCTTCTCCAGCAACAGCTGTGTATATACACTGCATTTGCAGGTAGGTTTGGACACGCACACCCCTGGGTAAAGGTGGGGACAACAATAATACCTTATGATGCCAAGTAGTTTGGCTTACATGCCTACAGTGGGTTGTTGTGACCATGTCTTCTTTGGTGTCATTTAGTGGGATTTGCAACAATACATCTGGTTATACCGTACTTTGCCATGTAAAATAGACTGTGCTGCAGTGGGACTCGTAGCGGGAGTGGCTGCTCATTGGGAGGTGGCTCTGCCCAAGGAACACTATTGCTTACATCCCTGGGGCGGTCCGAATAGAACCACTCCAACAAACACCTGCACGCCTAGACCCATAATTACATGCCCATAGTTCTGCCACCCACACCTCCTCTACAGCACTCATCCTTACTCTGGGTGCAGGTCGGGTCTAAACACACCACTACACACTGCCCACTCTCCACTTCACAGGGCCCATTTTGTACATTGTCTTGACCCATGGGTCATCAGGCTTTCCCACCCTTGTAGTCTGGGTATGTACACACCCTGCCTTGATAGGTCATCGCATGGGCGTCCTCCTATAAAAAGACAATTATTTGGGTATCCCGCAAGGGATGCTCCTGTCTCTGTTCCAAGATTAGACTTCTCGGGTCCACTGTGCCCCCCCCCCCCAGTTGCATCCTGCCTGTGGTCTGGGGAGCAGTGGATTGTTTACATTGTTTGTGTGTTTGTTTGTATGTTTCCCCTGTCTGGCTGGGGGGGGGGTTGATGCTACATGTTACACGTTTGTTGATTGGGCCCCTCACCTTCATTGGCATGGCCTGTGAACATATGTCATTCTGAAGTGCTGTATCTTATCATAGCTATATATCTGTGTATATCTACACATACATATATATATATATATATATATCTATATATACATATTATATATATATATATATATATATATATATATATATATATATGTCTATCTATGTCTGTACACATTTGTACTACAGAGAGGAGGAGGTATATATCTATATAGTTATGGGTATTTATACAAACACATATACCTCTACATATTTAGCTACATATCATGTAATGTTGACTGGTATTGTTGGATACTGTGTTTCGTGTGCATACTGGCCAACCTTGTGTGCCATGTATGCTTTGCGATACCTACAACTAAATCTGTTAGTGTACACAGAGTCACACGTGAAATCTATTGTTAGTACCAGGAATACATTCATCCCATGTGGGACAACCCAAACATTGGGTATTCAAACTTCGTCTACACCCAGGGTTATGTAGGTACTCTTGGCTATGTGCATGGTATACGGCGTGTGTCGCACCTAGGATACTTGGGCCGGGATATCATACAGGATGGGTCCCGAGGGGGGTGGAGTGGGGGGCAATGTGTGGTGATGTGGTAGCTACGGGCCAGTATCTAGGGTAGGGATGGTGGCTGCGTGTGTGCTGCAGGTGAGGGGAAGCAAAACTGTGGGTTATGCATGTATGAGTTGGGGATGGCTTGGGTTGGATGGGCCTGTACTGCTCGGCCCACCTAGTGGGTGGGGGAGAGGGGTATGTGATGTCGACATGTGAAACATAACAGAGGATAATTTAATTCCCTAGTTCATTGACAGACATACAATACTATGAGTTTGGTAGTGTATTGCAGGGCGAACGTGTTTGGCTATGCGGGGGGTATGCAAATTCGTACGTGACATATATTGTTTGGGGCCTCTCAGGCCCATTGACGGTGCATGTGGACATATATGTTTCTGTTCATCTACCATTAGTATCTACAGATGTCTGGCCATATATACCTCTGTGGGTATATATATTTGCTTACATATTTCTAACTATGTCGGAATATTCCTACGGAGACATATATCTGCATACATATATGTCACTTGATGTGTATATGTAGACATATAGATGTTGACATATATATGTGTAGTTGTCAGCATTTGCATGTATATCTGTTCATATATTTGTATATATATGTATATATCTCTGGATATTTATATATATGTATATATATGTGACTACATCTATAGATATATTGTATCCATTTAGATAGTGATATATTTGCACACACATGCTCATCTAGCTGTAGGTATACATTCTCTGTACTGTTGCATGACTGGGCTGGGGTTATGTTTCTGACAACAGATGATTTTTGCATATCTGGCATGGCTTAGTGGTAAATCGTTTCGTGTATGGTGTGCATGGTCCTGCATTCCGGCTTTGCAGAGGCTGTTTGTTTTGTTGCTGGGCAGAACACTGGCCATTGGATACGGTGTGCTTAAGGCACTTCCAAGTGGTTGTAAGCAGGTTGGCACAGAGCTAAGCACTGCTGACTTCCAGTCACAGTGTCTTATACCCAGTTAGCTTCTCCTTTGCTTAATCTGTGTTGGCAATGCTAAACCCCACGCAAACACACTTGCACACGCTTACTAGTGCTTATATGCTTACTACTGCTTATCTGTGCTTACGCCTGCTTACTGCTGACTTATTCATTATGATACTGACTCTTCACATGTGCATTTCATGCAGTACTCCTGTTCATAAAAATGATATTATTTAGTGAGTTTTGCATTACAAATATTGCTTATACCATGCTTTGCCATGTAAAATAGACTGTGCTGCGCTGGGACTGCCTGCTCATTGGGCAAACGCTCTGCCCACTACACTATTGCTGTCATGCTTCATTTGCATATATCATCCCTGTTATACTCTTCAGCCTTTTGGGCTGCTCTGAGCAATGGGCACACCCGCGCACCTATGGTTAGCTGTACTCTGAGCTTTAGACAACAATACAGGGGTTTCTTCTTTTCATCTTTATGTCTTGTTGCTGTTGTATGCATGGGGGACTGTTGGTGGGGATATGCGGACACCTATGAGTGGCCTTGCTCATTTTTTCCACTTTCTGCTGTTCTACTTTGCAGGGGCGTGTTTATTCTGAGTGCTCTGCTCTCAGACACACCCCCTGCAGTCTTTCACACTCCGTGTATGCCTAGGATGTCGGGCAGTGTGCCTATATTAATATGCATGGCACGCTGCCGTCCTGCTCCTAAGTGGCCACTTCCATGCAGGACTACACTAGTCCTGCATGGGAGATTAGTAAATCTGGGGGTCTGTTTTTGAAATTAATAATGTCCCTATTTGGTACTGTAAGCTCTTCTCAAACAGCAGCCTATGAAATATCTGTGGTCTCCACTGTTTCTGAACTCACATTTTGATGGGATGGTGGAAAAAAAAGTGATGAGCTGTCATGGCTGAAATGAGAACTTGGAAGTTTTCTTCAAGGAGCATACCATGATCTCAGTATGAAGTTTAGGGTGGCCTAATAGTTAAGGTGTTTGCCTTACAAACACAAGGTGCAGGGTTTGATTCTCACAAGAGATAATTGGCTAGGCTTAAAATGGCTCATAAGGGCAGTTAGCCTAGTACTAATCTATCTATCTAAAAAACGAATGGCTAAAAACACAAAATAGTATGACGTTTGCCAAAGAAGTATAAAAAAGGTTAATACTTGTATTGTGAGTTGCATTATTTCTATCAGCATGGGTAGAATGACTATACAATTGTGAATTGTTACTGCATACATGTTGAAAAGGAAGACTACCATTTCCTTTACTACAAACTTAAAGAATTCTTCTTTTTTTCTTTTTTATTATTGTTTTGGAAATTATTCATTTGTAACAGCATGCATTTTTATGAGAACATGGGGGTAGAGTTGTTGTATGATGCTTGCTGTTTGCAATGTGTTGCTTTCATCAGTCTTTTCACATGACAAATGAATCAATTCATCATAACATGGCAGTTTTACATCACACGGGACTGATCTTTTCATAGAGCTGTGCACTTTGTTCCATCTTTCTAACTAGGTGAATTTGTGTATATTATCTCAATAAATCACTTAGACAAGGGAAACATAATTTAAATTTGTGTGTATTTCTTTTGGGAAACTGCATTTGGAATGCACCCTACCCAACTCAACTATGTATTTTGTTTATGTGATGAAGACATTTTCCTACAATATGTAACTGAGTTGCTGTTTTTCTTAATGGCATTTGTTCAGGCTCAACACTCCTGTATTGTACTGGTTGCTTAAGCATGTTTTTAGATGTGCATTTAAAGTATAGGTTCATAGGTTCATAGGTTTATACTAGGCTATCTGCCCCAAGGCATTTATAAGCCTAGCCCGAATTTTTGTGGCTTACGCCACCCCTTATATGAAAAAATACTGTACCCATTAGTTTGTTGTGCCTCTGTCCAGCAGTGACACAGAGATGATTCCCGGGGTAAACCTACGATCTCCCATCCACAGGTCAAGATTTCTCTTGAACAGAGCCAGCGAGGTGCTCTGCCTCACATGGACCGGGACTCTATTCCACAGCATAGGGAGTCTCTGAGTGATAAATCTATCCCTCCAGCATGTCCTATTTATATCCGTGCTAAGGTTTAAGTCGCTTGTTCTAGTGGTTTTGGTGGATTTGGATTTTTTGAGGTGGAGCATGTCCATTAATTCCGGTTGGACATGGCCTTGTATGTCAGGCACATGTCACCTCTGAGCAGACGGTATGCGACTGAATAGAGCTGGCGTTTCTTCAATCTGGCAGCATATGACAGATTTTGGAGTCCCTTTATCCTTTTGGTGAGAAACTTTTGGGGTCTCTCCAATTGCTGTAGATGTCGGGCGAGATACATCCCGAATGGGGCATTGTACTCGATCATTGGTCTGATAAGTGAAGAGTACAGGGAACAATGACCTCACTAGATCTGGATGTGAATCCCTTCATGATCAGGTGGGCAATGTAGAAGGTCTTTCTAACCACTTTAGCAACGTGAGTGTCAAAAAAAGGCCACTGTCAACCTGGGTCCCCAGGTCCCTGATAACCTCTTCTGTGCTTAGTGGATTGCCACCTATATGGTAGCTTGGGGTTACCTTGTTTTTCCCGAAGGGTATGACTATACATTTTTTGGCATTTAACTTCAGGCCATGGCTCTGGCACCAGCTATCTGTTTCCGTGAGTCCCTTCTGAAGGATATCCGTGTCCGATGCACTTTCCACTATGGCCCAGTTTGCAGTCGTCTGCAAACTTTGTCAGCCAAAGACCTCCCATGTTGGCCTGTACTTCTGAGAAGTAGATGCCGAACAATAGGGGCCAAGGACCGAGCCCTGTGGGACACCACTTGTGACCGGCTTGGAGTCTGACATAGCGCCAGCAACTCTAACCCTGTGGGTTCTGTCCTTAAGCCAGTTTGCAACCCATCTTGTGACATATGGGTTTACATTTAAGCTGGTAAGTTTTTACAATACCCGAGTGGGTATTGTGTCAAGCCTTTGCAAGGTCAAGGTAGGCTGTATGGACTGCCTTTCCTCATCAATGGCCTTGGTGACTGTTTCAAGAAGTCGACCAAGTTCAAAAGGCATGATCTTCCCTTGAAGCCAAACTGGGTCGGGTCCAATGTCTGCAAGTCCCTATATCTTTGTTTATGAGCTCCATTATGATCCTCTCCATAGCTTTGCAGACTAGACTTGTTAAGCTTATGGGGCGGTAATTACCAGGGTCCGTGAGGCACCACCTTTGTGAGTGGGACCACAGTTGCCATACGCCACTCCTTGGGCACGTATCCTGTGGTAAGGCTGAGATTAAACAGCTGCCTTATGTGGGTTTAATTCCTCATTTAGCTCGTAGCACACAGCCGGGGACACCATCTGGTCCCATTGATGCTGTGTTTTTAGCTTTAGAGAGCAGCTTTCACCTGCGCATTTGAGATGTCTGGGAGGCTACACTGCTGGGATAGTTATCTCTCCTTTAGGGGAGAGGGGTGAAGTTTGCACTGAACCTGTCTGCCAGTATGTTGGCAATGTCTGTGGGTTCAGTGATTTTTGTATCATTTTGGACTAATTCTGAGCATATCTGGGAGTTTCCACCCAGGTTCCTAACATAGCTGAAAAAGGCCTTATGATTGTCCTTTGAATCCATGGCAATTTTTCTCTCAAAATTGGCCTTAGTTGATTTTATGAGTGCTCGTATTTTTTACTAATAATGATCAGGGTGACTTCCTTTTATGGATTTTGTTCTATCATGTAATAGCTTTCTCCTCTTATTGTAAAGTTTGTTAATGGCTGGGGTCCACCAGACTGGACGTTTGCCCTTTGTGGAAAGAGTCTTGGTTTTATTTGGGATTGCCTGATCCATGCAGTCCTGGAGGTGTTCATAGAAGGCATTTGTAAGGGCCTCCGCAGCTTGGGTTGTGGTTTCCACTGTCTCAGGGGCCTTGAAGGATACCACACCAGTCTTGAGTAGTGTGAAGTTTGCTTTAGAGAAGTTCTTCACTGTGGTCTTTTTTGTTTGGGGTGGGGGCGGGATGTGGATTTCCAGTGAGATTAGTTTATGATCAGATCTCACCAATGAGGGCTATACTTCCGGTGTGGAGCATTTTGTCCCCATGTTTGTGATAATGAGATGAATGGTGGATGTAAATTTAGTTTTGATGGCATTCTCTGTTGAATGTAGACTAAAGTCTGGGTTGTTCTTTATTGCTTCCTTAACAATTTATTTTAAATGCTTTGGTCCTGATACTAGTCCGAACTTTGGCTACTTAACAGGGTCTGTATGGAAAGTCGCCTTTAGTTGAGGTCTAGCTGTGCCAATTTACAACACTGCTGAGTTTTTAACTGACTTGGAAATTTTAATATGCTTGCTAAAGCACTCTGCCAACATCAAAGTACTTCATTGGTCTAAATGTTAAACAAAACAATTTTTGCAGTATAGCAATAGTTTAACCTAATACAAAATAGTTGGCTTTAATTTTGCATTGCATAAAATTGTTGAATTTGTATGTGTTTCATTCTGGAAACTACAGTTAGAATACACCCTACACAATTGAACTGCATACTTTATGTATTGAACACATTTTCCTGCAATATATAATGGACTTGCCGTTTTTCTTAATGGCATTTGTTCAGATTCAGTACTACCAGAGTTGTATCATGATGGGATATTTTAAGCTCCTTGCTGGTGTTGAAAGTTTGAAGGGTATGTACGTTCAACAAGACCCCCAAGATTGACACTTGAGGGGGACCTGGAATAAAGATAGAGGTAAGTAACTTTTTATTGCCTTTTGTATAATTTGAATTTATTTTTTTTATCTGCCTATTTTAGAATCTACTGCATCAAATCTAGTGTGTTCTGGGAAAGAGTGAAGATTTTTGCAGATTTTCAGATGCAATCTGCGCTTTAGTGCCATTGTAGAACAGGTAAATATGGTACAAAATACATTTCTTGATTTGGATTTCCTGCTGGATATAATTGCTCAAGACAGTCACCCAGATTCTCAAAAGCTTCCACGGAGTGCAAGATCGGTGCAGGAGCTCAAGCAGGCAATATGTCTGCCGTGCAATCCAAGAACAGCCTGCAGGGGCATGCACGAGTGCTCCTGCACTAATCCTGCACGGATTAAGTCCTGGTATGCAAATCACCCCATTTGCAGGAGAAATCTATGCAAATGAGGTGATTTTGCAATCCAGGAAGCTTGCAACAGTCCGTGCAAGACTAGTGCTATTTGCAGAAATGTACTCGGTTAGTAACCAAGTACATTTCTACAAAATCCAAAACGGAGCTTTGACAGCCCCAGATAAAGGCTGCATATCATGTAGTAAGCATGCCAAAGGCCAAGTATAAGGCCATTGGCATTGCAAACAAAAAAAAATACAAAAATCAACTTTTATTTTTTTTTAGCCGATCACGGCTGTTTAAGCGTAGGGCAGCGGTGCGCAAGCGTGATGGGGGTAATAAAATAAACCTAAAATAAGCAGTCTAACTAAAATCACTATTCTGACATGCAAGTCAATGGCAGGCAGAAGACAACCTGGCCAGTGAGTAGTGGTTGCTAAAGGGGGAGGCTCAGTGTGAGACATGTAACTATGCATTAGCAGGCAGTCCTATGCAAATGAGGGGAAGGATAGTGAATCCCAGTTTTCCCCAGCATGTGAGTCAGATCCCAACAGTGTAAGAGTAGGAATAGTTTGGTGCAAGCCTAGGAGTTAGGTGGGGGGGAGTTTCAGGCATACTGTAAGCAGATTGGAGCCCTGTGGCTCGGGTTTGCTCCTAGCTTAGCACAGCTAAGCTAGGGGGTGTGTCTAAACCTGCTTAGCACTCCTTACAAAACCTAAGCAGGTGTGTGCGTGCCGCATACCGGGTTTTACAGGAAGAAAACAGAGGTTAAACCAGGAAATAGCAGCAGTGTGCACATTTGAGCACTCTGTGAGGCGTGCACACGGGCTTAAACAGGAAGGCAATGGGAAGTGAAAACAGCAGTAGGAAGGTAATCAAGGAGAACTAGTTTAGCTGGCAGATGAAATGAATTAGAATCAACCAATTACACAGGCAGCAGACCAGCCCAGCCCAGAACACTACTATAAACTATGCAAACACCTTCCCCTCTATTTTTTCCCCATACTCTACACCACCGGTGTAAACAAGCGGGGAACTTTTAACACTCACAACAGCAAAATGATAGGGGCTACAATAGCTCTCATACAACAACTTGTAGAAGAGGCTGAGGGTGGTGAGGATATGAATGCTGTCTACCAACCCACAGTGAGGAGATGGAGAAGAATGTACAGACCCAGGGTAACCTACTAGGTGCTACATGAGCTGGATATAGTGGAGCGCTATAGGGTGGTCAGGGACCTCCTACTGCAAATTGTTCAGCTGTGCCGGCCATGCCTCATACACAGAACTAACAGAGGGGAACCCATCCCAGTGGATACCAATTTATGTGTAGGCCTAAGAATACTAGCTACAGGAACCTTCCAAAGGCCAACTGGGGATATGATGGGGATTTCACAAGGATCAGTATCCAGGGTACTCCACCAGTTCCTGGATGCCATGTCAGCACATGTCGGTGAGCACATATATTTCCCCAACACCCATGAGGCGTTGGCCAGCAATATGCAACTGTTCCACCAAATAGCAGAATACCCTGAGGTAGTGGGTGCTATAGACTGCATGCACATACACATCAAAGCACCACCCGGTGAGCGGGGAAGGGTCTACATCAACCGCAAGGGCTTCCCCTCCATCAACTGCCAGGTTGTGTGCGATAATAATAAATGTGTGTGCTGGCTTCCCTGGAAGCTATCACGATTCCCACATCTGGCATCTGATGCAGCTGTACCAGAGATTTGCCAATGGGGACATTCCTGATGGTCACCTAGTGGGGGATGCTGGATATGCACTGGAGCCATGGCTGATGACACCCATCAGAAATGCACACACACCCGAACAAGAACTCCATAATGAGGCACACGCACAGACCAGAATTATAGTGGAGTGTGTGTTTGGGATGCTCAAGTCATGGTTCCGGTGCCTGGACACATCCGGTGGAGCCTTGCAGTATTCACCAGCTACATGTACCCAAATTGTCCTTGTATGTGCCATGCTACACAATATGATCCTGCAGAAACAGCTGCAGCCACACAGCCTCCCACCTTTGCCAAGGCCTGCACAGGCACAGAGTGATTTGGAGGAGAAACAACCTGAGCCTGCCCCAGTAGGCAGAAGGAGGCATGTCCTGTATGCCCTGGCCTTGGCAAAGAGCAATGCATAGCACATACACTGACACAGGAGGGAACCAGGGAATAACACCTCTCTCTGACTCTCACATACAGTAAAAGGGATGCCAAACATTACACTACCTGTGCCTAACCATGTCTAGGGAGTGTACTATGTGCATCCAACATAGACAGTCCTGCAGCACCACCCTCAATACTGGGACAACCACAAGGTAAGTGACTCACACATGCCAGTCAGGGAGGGTCACATACCTAACAACAGTCACAGCCAGCAGGACAGGTGTAGACAAACACAAACAAAGGCTGTGCTATGACCTCTGAATGAGGCTTATGGATAACCTCCCCCCAGGCCTACACAGTCAGACTACAGCAGGTCAGGCAATGGGATGTCAGTTCTGAAGGGTAGGAAGTCAGAAACTAATATATAGGTAATTAAAAGCTAAGATCTGTAGTACACTGGTACACCTCTAGTCAGCACGATAGGTAAGACTACAGACTGAAATGGAGTACCCAACATACCAGTACAGTCCTAGCAAATGTGTACAAGTGTCAGGTGTGCCCCCCCCTCATCTGACATAGAAATGTAGTCACAGTTAGGTGTGCCCCCCAATCCTGTGTAGAAACATAGAAATAGTCAGGTGTGCCCCCCCCCATCCTACGTAGAAATGTAGTAACAGTAAGGTGTGCCCTCCCAATTCTGTGTAAAAATGTAGAAATAGTCAGGTGTGCCCCCCATCCTACATAGAAATGTCGTAACTGTCAGGTGTGCCCCGAATCCTGTGTAGAAACATAGAAATAGTCAGGTTCCCCCCCAATCCTGTGTAGAAACGTAGAAATAGTCAGGTGTGCCCCCCATCCTACGTAGAAATATAGTAACAGTCAGGTGTGCCCCCCCCACAATCCTGTGTAGAAATGTAGAAATAGTCAGGTGTGCCCCCCCCCATCCTGTGCAAAAATGTAGTAACAGTCAATGCCAGATGATTGACCAATACCCTGCAGAGACAGCATGCTACCTGTAGGTGTACAACACAAAGGTCAGCACTCCAGTACAAACTCACTGGGCATGCCCACGTACTTAGAGAAATGGAGGCAATGTCAGTAAACAACATACTGAAAGGTCATACTGGGCATGCTCACACACTTAAACACACGAAGACCATGTCTGCAAACACCAGTGGACCAGACATATCTGGCAGCAGCAGATGTTAGTGCAGATACTCCTCAGTATGCAGCACTCATGCTTTGCACACACAGTGGATAGGAATACGCACAAATATGTAAGGACAACACACTATAATAAGCCAAAGGTAGACATACATAGATGTGTGGAAGAGGGTGACTGTGACAAAGAGCCATCCAGGTCTGTCCCACCCAGCACATAGCCAAAGGGCGACAACCACATGAGGGTCAGATGTCACTCACTGCAGATACTAGCCACCAGTATCTGTCAGCATTACACAGTATGTGATGCACATGCCAGCTGTGCTACATGACTGTTCAAGGAAGTAGTCATCTAGCAGCTGTATACACCTACCTGTAAAATATGACCCAAGTTGTGTCCACATCCAAACCTAGATGAATGGGTTATGGCCCATGCACACACTGCCTTCCCCATAGCCCCACTATGACAAGCCTGCTGAGGTCATCCACTGTGAAATACACCTTTGGGAGAGTTGTACCCCAGTAATCGCCCTGGCTTGTTCCATAACTGTGTACTGCTGTAGTGTGATAAACTAGTTAGGTAGGAGTTCTAACCCCAGCCTTCGCAACTGTGTGTGTGTGTGTCTGTCTGTCTGTCTCTGTCTATGTAGAGAGCAATGCTTTTTAGGGTAGTCACACCTCCTACAATTTCTATGCACACCTTTGGCAGTCCTGCTGATGTCATCCACATAGAAACACACCTCTGGGAAGGATGTAGCCTAGTACTCTCCGTAGCACGTCCTGTAACTGTGTACTTCTGTAGTGTAATAAAGTAGTTAGGTAGGAGCTCTAACCTCAGCTGTGGCAACTGTGTGTGTCTGTCCATCTGTGTAGAGAGCAATGCTTTTTAGGGTAGTCACACCCCCTACAACTTATATGCACACCTTTGGCAAGGCTGCTGATGTCATCCACCTAGAAATACACCTCTGGGAAGGTTGTAGTCCAGTACTCTCCGTAGCGCATGCTGTAACTGTGTACTGCTGTAGTGTGATAAAGTAGTTAGGTAGGTGTTCTAATCCCAGACATGGCAAGTGTTTGTGTGTCTGTCTGACTCTGTCTGTGTATACAGCAGTGCTTTTTAGGGTAGTCACACTCCCTACAGTCCAAATGCTCAACTTTGGCAAGGCTGCTGATGTCATCCACCTAGAAATACACCTCTGGGAAGGATGTAGCCCAGTAATCTCGGTAGCATGTGCCATGACTGCGTACTGCTGTAGTGTGATATAGACCTCTGTTAGGAGTTCTATACCCACACATGGCAGTTGTGGATTTTTTGTGTGTGTTTCAATGTCTGTGTAGGGAGCAATGTATTTTAGGCTAGTCACACTCAGTACATGTCAAATGCCCTACTTTGGCAATCCTGCCGATGTCATTCATTGTGAAATACACCTTTGGGGAAGAAGTTCTCCAGTAATCCCCGTGGTGTGTCGTATAACAGCTCCATGCTGTAGTGTGATATAAATCTCTCTTAGGGGTTCTATACCCACACATGTCGGTTGTGGACATTTTATGTATGTTTCAATGTCTGTGTAGGGAGCAATGCATTTTGGGCTATTCACACTCAGTACATTTCAAATGCCCTACTCTGGCAATCCTGCTGATGTCAGCCAATGTGATGTACACTTTTGGGGAAGGAGTACTCCAGCAATCTCCGTGGCGTATACTATAACTGCGCAGTCCTGTAGTGTAATAAACTAGTCAGGTAAGGGTTCTACTTCCAGACATGACAGGTGTGTGTGTGTGTGTGTGTGTGTAACTCATATCCTGTGTGGATGTGGGTGTGACACCTGGGCCCAATGTGGAGTGGGTTTTGCAAATTTCTTATATGATGGCCCTAGTATATATCACAATATCCACTGTACAGGGATAACAGATGTGAAGTAGCCAAGAGGCTGGGCTGCAAATCCATACCCATACATGTGACATCTAGGCCAGGCAATCACAGTTAGCAACCCCAGTATTACCCAGAGCACACTCTCAACCCATGTCTCATACACACATGCCGAGGCAACAGCCAATATGTGTGTAGTACACTGTATATTGGGGAATGATAGTAACTATGGAGTGAATACAGTAACCTACAGAGGGCATGACACCCTGTCCATCTGTCCAATAGGCACACATGCAGACAGTGCACCTTCCCCATGTTCCCCACTGGACACCAGCAACACCTGTGTTGCCATCATATGTGACCCACAAAGGACATACCATGCCTGAAAACATGCCCTGCATGGACACATACCACTGACACCAGGGAATGTCATTAACATGCTATCAATGTAGGTGCAGGGGTAACCTTCTGTCCATTGCCAGTTCCTGCCACAGGTGGCAAAGACTGGCACATCTGATGATAATCTGTGTACACAACATGGGTCTGACACCCCAGGTACAGTTCCACATGTCACTGTACATGCATGTGGGAAGTGTGCACATCCCAGACACTGTCCATGTCATGGACTAAGGAACACATACATGGCAAGTGATGCACAGCACTGGCCACATGCAATAGTCACCCAGGTGACTGGATGGTGAATACAGTGCCCACCTGTGTGGGCAAATGCAGAAACCACAGCCCTGAGCCACAATGCAGACCATTGTCATATGGCCTGATGCCAAGGTATACCTATCATCTAGCCTTGTATAGCTGTTTGGCACAGTTGACCACCACATTCCCATGAAGAAATGCACCCATGCATGTCAGTACTGCCACCCTGTGTGTTTGTGTGTGTGTTGCATGATGCGTATGATCACATCCACAGTCACTACAACCCCCAGTGGCATACTGAAGCATGCTGTCTGATGCCAGACACCTCCCCATACCTTTTGCCCATATAACATGTGCTCAGTGTCTCTTATTCTAAAAGTGTATTAATTCTGGTTTAAGCACTTGGGCTTCAGGCCAGTTATTTTACATTTAAGAGGGTTCATGGTCTGCACTCTTGCGGGAGGAGAGGCTGGACTCTGCCCTTCTGAGCTGGGAATTTCTGGTTAAAGGCTTATAGTGCCTACATATTTGAACTGCTTCTTACTGAAATTGGTACACCTTGTTTGCTGTAGCATAGACTAGACCCAGGCCTGCTGAATCTAGCTTTGTTTGTATAACTTGAGCACTAATCCAGGCGTTCTTTAAAGTATTCAATTGTATTTATTGCTGCTTGGTAGTAACTTGATTAAAGTGTAGCTATCATTCTAAGTCTTTTGGATTAAACACTTGGGCTTCAGACCAGTTGTTTTACATTAGGAAGGTTTGTGGCCTGCACTATGGTGGCAGGACAGGTAGCTTACATCCTTCTAAGTTGGGAACTGCTGATTGAGGGCTCAGTGTCTGTTATTCTAAAAGTGTATTAGTTCTGCTTTAAGCACTTGGGCTTCAGGCCAGTTATTTTACATTAAGAAAGTTCGTGGTCTGCACTCTTGTGGGAGGAGAGGCTGGACTCTGCCCTTTTGAGCTTGGAATTTCTGGTTAAAGGCTTATAGTGCCTGCATATTTGAACTGTTTCTTACTGAAATTGGTACACCTTGTTTGCTGTAGCATAGACTAGATCCAGGCCTGCTGAATCTAGCTTTGTTTGGATGCTTGTTTGCTTGTTATTTCCCTGAAATGCTAATTCCACCTAAAATGCGGCTTTTCAGTGCTTCTGTGGATACCTAGTGATATCTGCATTGCTTACTGTACTTATTTCCTTGTTTCACTTGAAAGAAAGTTAGTTTGTCATTTTTGCATTTAAGTTACCTGTAACACATTGCATTTAAGTTACCTGGCACTTGCTCACTAAAGCAATTATATAAGTCAGCACTAAAAAATTAAAAGCACTACACCCTCACAAATTCCCCTTGAGTACCTTGTTCCCCATTGGCCCTTTTTTTCAATTATAAAGGAATTCCCAATACTATTCTAGCATGTCCAAAGGTCAGCTGTCAATCTCCTCTCCGGTCCAGCTGGTGAATCTGGGAATCTTGAGGCAATGTTACAACTGCCTCATGTACACAAACAACCCTCTCCTCCTCCCAACAAATTCCAGCACATGTGAGAGATGCAACCATATAGCCAAACTGGAGGCTAAGCTCTCTCAACTCAGTACTGGCATAACCAGTCAGAAGGAGAAGGAAACCACACTCACTACAATTCCAGTCTCACATAGACCTACCACGACAGCAAACCAAACACATAAACACACAGAAACATACTCGGAAGCTCTAAATAAAAATCTGCCTAAGCAGCAGAGACCTCCAAAGCAGACACCCAAGCAACTGCTACCCCAAAACAAAACACGTGCAGCACATAGCTCACAAAGCCAGTGTGCTGAACAGTCACAGCCCTTAAGGCTAAACAACACACCTGATAGACTTGTAATAGGTGACTCTATCGTCAGGCACACTGACGTCCTGCTCACCAGGCTGAACAAGGAGAAGGTCACGGTGAGCTGCCTGTCGGGCGCTAGGATCCGCCACATAACACAAGCACTCAGGTCACTCCAAGGCAAGTACAAATATGACTCAGTCATTGTCCATGCTGGTGTGAATGACTTGAGACATACCTCCCTGGACTGCATGAAAAGAGACATAGAGGAGCTCTCTGAGCATGTAGCCCAGGCCGGTATGACCCTGACCTTGAGTAGCATCTTACCCTCACCAAGAATGATGCCACAATATGAAGACAAGATGATTGATTTCAACAATTGGCTTAAGTATTGGTGTCATTCAAAGGGGATCCAATGCCTGACAGCATGGGATGACATGCTCGACAAGCCACGATGCTTCGCTAGGGATGGCTTGCACCTGTCACCCCTGGGCTTTTGAATATTGGCAAAGGCTCTTGCTACCCCCATAGTGCCTTTTTAGGCAAGGCTCAAAAGACAAACCCACCTCCATAGGTATCACAAGGGATAAGAAACTAAGAGTAATGCTACTCAACGCCAGAAGTCTAAACCTCAAGATGCACGCACTCGAAACTCTCCTTAGCATGGAGAACATCGATATCTGTGCAGTAACAGAAACCTGGTTCAAGGCTCCCGAGAGTACCCCAGCACTACCAGATTATACCTCATACCATGCTTTTCGGCCCCAAAACTTGGACCGAACCACAAAAGGAGGGGGAGTATCAATATTTGTCAAAGATACCCACACCTCCAGGTTGGTGGCACAGCACGAAGCATCAGAGATGATCCATGTGCAACTAACAGTGGGTAAAACTGCCTTCCAGTTTATAGCCTGCTACAGACCACCCTCCCAAACCCAGGAACCCCACTCGGCCTTCCTGAGAACAGTGGAAAATATGAAGGTCTCTCCAAACACCATTATATTGGGCGACTTCAACTACCCAAACATAGACTGGGAGCATTACTCTAGCTCCAACACCCTAGCCCAAAGGTTCCTAGAATTTATAAACTCAAATGTTATGGAACAATATTTTACCACTCCCACAAGAGGGGAAAACATACTGGACCTGATCATCACCAACATGGGGACTCTATGCTGCAGACCAGAAGTGTATCCCTCACTGGTAAGATCAGACCATAAACTAATCTCACTGGATATTCACATCCCGACCCCACCCCCTGCCCAGAAAACCACAGTGAAAAACTTCTCTAAAGCAAATTTCACACTCCTCAAAACCGAGGTGGAATCCTTCAAAGCCCCCGGGCCTGTGGAAAATACAGCCCAGACCACAGAATCCTTTATAAACGCATTCTATGAACACCTTCAGGAATGCATGGATCATGCAATCCCAAATAAAACCAAGACCCAATCCTCCAAAGGCAGACGTCCTGTCTGGTGGACCCCAGCCATAAACAAACTATACAATAAAAGGAAGAAGCTACTACATGATAGAGCAAAATCCCAAAAAGGGAAGGCATCTCTGATCAGTATTAGCAAAAAACTACAGGCACTCATAAAATCGTCTAAGGCCAGCTTCGAGAGAAGAATTGCACAGGACACTAAGGATAATCACAAGACTTTCTTTAGTTATGCTAGGAACCTGGGTGGGAATTCCCAGATATGCTCAGAATTAGTACAAAATGACAAAAAATACACCGAACCCACAGACATTGCCAACATCCTAGCTGACAGGTTCAGCGCAAACTCCCCCCCCACCAAAAGAGCAAATATCTATCCCAGCAGAGTGCTGCCCTCCTGACATCTCAGATGCTCAGGTAAGAGCCACCCTCTCCAAAGCAAAAAACACAGCATCAATGGGACCAGACAGTGTCCCGGGCTGCGTCCAACATGAACTCCAAGAAGAGCTAAACCCAAACATAAAACTACTGTTCAATCTCAGCCTTACTACAGGATATGTACCCAAAGAGTGGCGTACAGCAACAGTGGTCCCTCTCCACAAAGGTGGTGCCTCAACGGATCCTGGAAACTATCACCCCATAAGCCTGACTAGCTTGGTCTGCAAAGCTATGGAAAGGATCATCATGGACCTCATAAATAAAGATATTGGGGACCTACAGACACTGGATCCTACCCAGTTCGGCTTTGTTAAGGGCAGATCCTGCCTCTTAAACCTGGTCAATTTCTTTGAAACAGTCACCAAGGCCATTGACGAGGGGAAGGTGGTCCACACAGCCTATCTGGACCTCGCAAAAGCCTTCGATACAATACCCCACTCGGGCATTATAGATAAGCTCACCAGCTTAAATATAAACCCCTATGTCACTAGATGGGTTGCAAACTGGCTCAAGGATAGAACCCACATGGTTAGAATTGCTGGAGCCATGTCAGACTCCAAACCAGTTACAAGTGGGGTCCCACAAGGCTCAGTCCTGGGACCTCTCTTGTTCGGTATATATTTCTCGGAGGTACAGGCCAACACGGAAGGACTGTGGCTGACCAAGTTTGCAGATGACTGAAAACTGGGCTCCATAATCGACTCTCCAGCTGACACAAGCATCCTCCAAAAGGGCCTCATAGAAACAGACAACTGGTGCCAGAGCCATGGCCTCAAGCTAAATGCCAAAAAGTGTATAGTCATCCCCTTTGGCAAAAACAAAGTGCCCACAAATTACCACATAGGTGGTAATCCATTAAGTGCAGAAGAAGTAATTAGGGACCTGGGGACCCAAGTTGATAGCAATCTCTCATTTGACAACCACGTGGCCAAAGTGGTTAGAAAAACATTTTATATAGCCCACCTAATCATGAAGGGATTCACATCTAGATCAGGGGAGGTCATCGTGCCTCTTTACTCATCCCTCATCAGGCCCATAATTGAGTACAATGCCCCTTTTGGGATGTACCTTACCAGACACCTGCAGCAACTGGAAAGACCCCAAAAGTACCTCACCAAGAGGATCAAAGGGCTCAAACTGATGCCATATGCTGCCCGGTTAAAGAAACTCCAGCTCTACTCAGTGGCATACCACCTGCTCAGAGGCGATCTGTGCCTGATGTATAAAGCCATGTCCAACCTGGAATTAATGGACATGCTGCACCTCAGAAAATCCAAATCTCATCGAGCTACGCGCTCGAGAGACTTGAACCTCAGCACTGAAATAAATAGGACATGCTGGAGGGACAAATTCATAACCCAGAGGCTCCCTTCACTCTGGAATAAAATCCCAGTCCAGGTTAGGCAGAGTCCCTCATTGACTCTCTTCAAGAGGAATCTTGATGAGTGGATGGGAGATTGTAGGTTTACCCCAGGTATCACTTCTGTGTCACTGTTAGACAGAGGCACAGTATACTAACCTCGAAAAAGGGCATAGCAAAATTAATTTAAAATGGGTGGTGAAAGCCAAACACACTCTGGCTAGGCTTATAAATGCCCTAGGGGAGATAGCCTAGTATGAACCTATGAACCTATAATCACTGTATGACCCGTGTGGTGCATGTGATACCTGCACAGTAATGTGTTGTGGTAATCTCACTAGTGATGAGCTGTATCCCTGGCCCTGGCAAGTGTGTCAATGTGTGTGCGTCCCTCTGAGAGTGTGGCTGTGTTGACGCTGGCACCTGTTCATGAGAACAGGCATGTGTACTTCACCTACCATATCCCTGTTGCAGATGTCACTCACCATCACATATATGTTCTGAGGACTCCACAACAGGTAACCTATGTGGCACATCTAATAACTGCATAGGACTGTGATAGCACTGCATAGTCATCAGGGGTTTGATACCCTGTGCTAGTAGGTGTGTGACACAAATATGCTTAGGTTTTACTCTTCCACCCCTCCCTAACTTGTCAATGCCTCTGTCTGACTCTCTCTCTCCCTCACTGGTGGAAGTGGCGACCTACATCTGCTTTTCTTAGGCAGCAGCATGTGCATTTTAAGTGATGCTCATGGTCAGCTGATGGCCCCTGCACAAATTGCAGCCCTCCCCTAGCTGATTGCATGTGGAACAGCTGTGGTAACATTCCCATAGCCAATTGCATGGAAACACACTCCAATATCTAGGAACAGCATGTTGGTGTTGGCCCTTTTCATTCACTGTGAGCAGGAGCTAGATCTGTTGTTTGGCAAACAGCATTTCAGATGGATTGGGGATTTACCTCTAACAACATACACTGTGGAAACAGGGCAACACACAGGAGGGGGATGTGCCTGACCTGACTACAGACTGTAAGTGCTGCTATACTGCATTTGGAGTAATGTTGGTATAACAGTGTGTGTGTGTGTGTGTGTGTGTGTGTGTGTGTGTGTGTGTGTGTGTGTGTGTGTGTGTGTGTGTGTGTGTGTGTATGGCTGTCCTACATGTTTTAATACCTGCCATGTTAGTTCTATGTGTATGAGGAATCCCTATCTGTAGGGTCATCTGCAGACTCGGCAGTGTGTTGTGCCTTTGGTTTCATGTGTTACCCACAGAGCATCTATCTGTAAACTGCAGAAGGTAGTGTGAGGATTGCAGTCTGTAGATGGTGAAAGCCGTGACAGTTACTGACCTCATATCCCTCATAGGACATATGTTGCAACAAACCCTGTTACAACAGTAAATGTATGAGGCTATCACAGCAACATGTCAGTATTGGCCCTGTGTATGTGCTTCCAGCCACAACTCTGTCAACCTTTGTACATATGTCATGCATTAAGAGGTGCAAGTGTGCTGTACACCATTAGTGTAATCATATCTGATAACAAGCCAGTGAGATATCAGACTGCTACACATGTTATGTACAGTAGGTGTCATATTTGATGACATACCCTGGACATTCTGTGATTGTTTGTACAGTACTGAGGTCTGTGTACTTATGGTGAATGCCAACAGTGTGTGTATTGTTAATATGTACCTTGGCCTGTGTACAGACTGCGGTAGATGTAATCATCCTAGGTTCCATCCTATCTGATGTTACATGCTGCTCTACTGTGTGTTACCATATTGGCTGACATGTCTGTAGGGCCATACACACACATGTCCCATACCACAGACGGGCATCAGACCACACTGTGTAATGACCCAGTATATGTAGGGTTAGTGTGTGAGTGGCACATATAAGGATGGTGTTGAACAGATAGTCCATATACTGTAATATTATGCTAGCTTATCATATGTGGCTGTGGCTGTGTTCACATTGGTTGTGGTTATGCACTTTCACACAGGTGTATCTTAACCTGTGCTGTGACATGCCTGTAGTGCCTGCTATATATGCAGGTACATGTGCATTTCCCCATAGGAGATATAGGCCAGTGTTGAGCCAGTCTGCCTGTAGCCTGCACAGTGCTTTGTTACATGCCTAGCAGCTTAGTGTACTTACCCAGCAAGGTGTCATGTCCAGATACTTTCCAGATGTACTGCTGCTGGGCCTCCCTTAACAGTCATGTATGTCAGAGAGAGTGGTGGGATGCTGTACAGATGCATGATAATATCTAGTGTGTAGTATGTGGCCATGGCACCTCTGTACCAGCAGTTATTATGTGTCAGGACAGACAGAGGTGTGTGAATGCATAGCATATGGAGGCAAATGTATACCAGTCATTATGTGTTATACCCAACTACATGGCTGTTAACATCCATATTGTCAGGCTTGGTCCACATGTTCTGCACTAAGGGGTTCTGTGTATACCTCTGGACTGTACAGAGTGTGTCAGAATGTCCACATCTATTGACCAATATCTCTGCTGTAGTCCACAGGAGCATTACTTGCTTGCACAGGTACTGTACTATGGTGTCCTTAGGATGTCTGTCAGTAGCCAATGGCACACGTGTGAAAAGCAGATGTAACCTCCCACACACACACCATGTCTGTGAAGACAATCCCTATTACAGTAGCAATAGTCTGCTAATATACCTGCTATACATGCCTGACATCCCCTTGCACTATGAAGGTGGGACTATAGGGGCTGAGGTAGGGCTACACCCCATGTTCAGGACATATGGTGAATATATATGTACATATGATTATCCAGATATCTATATAGATAGTTACACATGTACATATCGACATATATAGATGGGTGTGTATATGTACATAGATATGCATATATACACCCATATATATACATATACAGAGCAGTATATGTCTACACATATACAGATAGAGATACATATGCACATATACGTATACCACACTCCCATGCCTGCCAGCAGTCCACTGCTGTTGTATCCCCCATGCATACGGTGGGGCTGGAGCCATATATGTGTGGGCTTCACCTACACAATGCATGTGCGCCCATATGCACTCCAGAGGCCAGAGTATGTAACAGTGGTATATGGCCCTGTATTGTTGAGTTTGGGGGGGGAGCACCATACATAACCTAGGCTGTTACAATATCTGGGGGTATCAGGGGTGAGCTGCCTTAAGGTATCTGGATGTACAGTCCCATACATTTCACATAGCGTGACATTACTTACATAAAGTGGGTTACTGCAGGCCTACTGCCTCCTGCCATGCAGTCTGTTTTGTTTGCCAGTGTGCCTGTGATGGTGTCAGATATGCCTTGTTATGTAACAGTTACATCCCATTTGGTCAACTGAAGTCTTTACCACCTAGTGATTGTGTATAGAGTGTAGATAGAGGCTGCTGGACTATACATCTGCATCACTTACTGTTGATTGTGTGGTATCCTGTGGCCCACTCTGTCTTTACTAATGTATGATTTGAAGGGCTTGGCCTGGACAGCAACAGTTGTGGACCTTTCCAGACTACTGTATTAGTATAAGCTGTTTAAAACTTTCATTTAAAGGCTCACTGCTGCTTTTCAGCTGTGAGAAACATTTCTGCAGTTTTTTCTAAGTAGTAGGGATATTTGTAGCATTTCCATATTCAGGCTTGTATTTGGGCCTAGTGTTTGTGGAGGCTGTGTGTCTGAGCACATATTCAGGGACATCTTGGTTTAGCCAAAGCCATCAGGCATTTCAGTGAGAGAGAATTGTTTGAGGTCATTGGCTGACTGAGGTCACCTGGACTACAGCTTAGACTAAGCACCTCATTGGTTCTTTTGAGATTTCTTTCTTAAAAGCTGTCTCAGATTTCAACTTTCTGTTACCTAAGAAGTTCAGTTGTGAGTGTTCTGCCATTTCACACTGAGCTGATAGAAAGAAAGACACTGAGGAAACTCGGAGCTATAATATATAACATTAAGTATCCTGTTTTTTGTTTATTTAGTTCTTTATTTCTTTGTTATTTATAGCACTTCATGTACTGTGTATTTTTCTAGCTAGTTTCACTGTGTGTGAGGTATTAACTGGAAATTGTCCACTTTTATTAAGCATCTGTTGGGTTGTTTGTTTCTGATAACTTGTTGCAGTTAAACTCTTTTTTTCTAGAGGCACCTTTAGCTGTTTAAAACTTTCATTTAAAGGCTCACTGTTGCTTTTCAGCTGTGAGAAACATTTCTGCAGTTTGTTTCCCACACTTCCTCCCTGTTGGTATAGTGTTTTTATAGTTGGTGGCTTTGCAGTTGCCCGCCCCTAGTGTACATTTGATCTGGGACCCTCCTCCCAGTCTAGTGTCATTACCTCATTCTACCCAGTACCGGGAGAACATTTCAGAAGGCCAATCAGCTTAGTTTCTGCTACTCCTTTCTCTCTTTCCACTTAAAAATAAAGAAATAAATAAATAATTTATCTTCTTTTACTGTATTTGTGTTTCTTCCTACTTTATTTTGCTTTTGTGTCATCTTAAAAGTACTCAATTGTATTTATTGCTGCTTGGTGTAACTCATTCTAAGCCTTTTAGTTTAAACACTTGGGCTTCAGACCAGTTGTTTTACATTAAGAAGGTTTGTGGTCTGCACTGTAGTGGCAGAACAGGTAGCGTACATCCTTCTAGGTTGGGAACTGCTGATTGAGGGCTCAGTGTCTGTTATACTAAAAGTGTATTAATTCTGGTTTAAGCACTTGGGCTTCAGGCCAGTTATTTTACATTAAGAGGGTTTGTGGTCTGCACTCTTGTGGGAGGAGAGGCTGGACTCTGCCCTTCTGAGCTGGGAATTTCAGGTTAAAAAGGCTTATAGTGCCTGCATATATGAACTGCTTCTTACTGAAATTGGTACACCTTGTTTGCTGTAGCATAGACTAGATCCAGGCCTGCTGAATCTAGCTTTGTTTGTATAACTTGAGCACTAATCCAGGCATTCTTTAAAGTATTCAATTGTATTTATTACTGCTTGGTAGTAACTTGATTAAAGTGTGGCTATCATTCTAAGTCTTTTGGATTAAGCACTTGGGCTTCAGACCAGTTGTTTTACATTAGGAAGGTTTGTGGCCTGCACTGTGGTGGCAGGACAGGTAGCTTACATCCTTCTAAGTTGGGAACTGCTGATTGAGGGCTCAGTGTCTGTTATTCTAAAAGTGTATTAGTTCTGGTTTAAGCACTTGGGCTTCAGGCCAGTTATTTTACATTAAGAAGGTTTGTGGTCTGCACTCTTGTGGCAGGAGAGGCTGGACTCTGCCCTTCTGAGCTGGGAATTTCTGGTTAAAGGCTTATAGTGCCAGCATATTTGAACTGTTTCTTACTGAAATTGGTACACCTTGTTTGCTGTAGCATAGACTAGATCCAGGCCTGCTGAATCTAGCTTTGTTTGTATGCTTGTTATTTCCCTGAAATGCTAATTCCACCTAAAACGCAGCTTTTCAGCGCTTCTGTGGATCCCTAGTGATATCTGCATTGCTTACTGTACTTATTTCCTTGTTTCACTTGAAAGAAAGTTACTGTTTGTCGTTTTTGCATTTAAGTTACCTGTAACACATTGCATTTAAGTTACCTGGCACTTGCTCACTAAGTCAGCACTAAAACATTAAAAGCACCACACCCTCACAAACTCCCCTTGAGTACCTTGTTCCCCATTGGTCCTTTTTTCAATTATAAAGGAATTCCCAATACTATTGTAGCATGTCCAAAGGTCAGTTGTCAGTCTCCTCTCTGGTCCAGCTGGTGAATCTGGGAATCTTGAGGCAATGTTACAACTGCCTCATGTACACAGACAACCCTCTCCTCCTCCCAACAAATTCCAACACATGTGAGGGATGCAACCATATAGCCAAACTGGAGGCTAAGCTCTCTCAACTCAGTACTGGCGTAACCAGTCAGAAGGAGAAGGAAACCACACTCACTACAATTCCAGTCTCACATAGACCTACCATGACAGCAAACCAAACACATAAACACACAAAAACATACTCGGAGGCTCTAAATAAAAATCTGCCTAAGCAGCAGAGACCTCCAAAGCAGACACCCAAGGAACCGCTACCCCAAAACAAAACACGTGCAACACATAGCTCACAAAGCCAGTGTGCCGAACAGTCACAGCCCTTAAGGCTAAACAACACACCTGATACACTTGTAATAGGTGACTCTATCATCAGGCACACTGACGTCCCGCTCACCAGGCTGACCAAGGAGAAGGTCACGGTGAGCTGCCTGTCGGGCACTAGGATCCGCCACATAACACAAGCACTCAAGTCACTCCAAGGCAAGTACAAATATGACTCAGTCATTGTCCATGCTGGTGTGAATGACCTGAGATGTACCTCCCTGGACTACATGAAAAGAGACATAGAGGAGCTCTCTGAGCATGTAGCCCAGGTCGGTATGACCCTGACCTTGAGTAGCATCTTACCCTCACCAAGAATGATGCCACAATATGAAGACAGGATGATCGATTTCAGCAATTGGCTTAAGTATTGGTGTCATTCAAAGGGGATCCAATGCCTGTCAGCCTGGGATGACATGCTCGACAAGCCACGATGCTTCGCTAGGGACGGCTTGCACCTGTCACCCCTGGGCTTTCGAATATTGGCAAAGGCTCTTGCTACCCCCATAGTGCCTTTTTAGGCAAGGCTCAAAAGACAAACCCACCTCCATAGGTATCACAAGGGATAAGAAACTGAGAGTAATGCTACTCAACCCAGAAGTCTAAACCTCAAGATGCACGCACTCGAAACTCTCCTTAGCATGGAGAACATCGATATCTGTGCAGTAACAGAAACCTGGTTCAAGGCTCCCAAGAGCACCCCAGCACTACCAGGTTGTACCTCATACCATGCTTTTTGGCCCCAAAACTTGGACCGAACCACAAAAGGAGGGGGAGTATCAATATTCGTCAAAGATACCCACACCTCCAGGTTGGTGGCACAGCACAAAGCATCAGAGACTATCCATGTGCAACTAACAGTGGGTAAAACTGCCTTCCAGTTTATAGCCTGCTACAGACCACCCTCCCAAACCCAGGAACCCCACTCGGCCTTCCTGAGAACAGTGGAAAATATGAAGGTCTCTCCAAACACCATTATATTGGGTGACTTCAACTACCCAAACATAGACTGGGAGCATTACTCTAGCTCCAACATCCTAGCCCAAAGGTTCCTAGAATTTATAAACTCAAATGCTATGGAACAACTTGTTACCACTCCCACAAGAGGGGAAAACATACTGGACCTGATCATCACCAGCATGGGGACTCTATGCTCCAGACCAGAAGTGTATCCCTCACTGGTAAGATCAGCCCATAAACTAATCTCACTGAATATTCACATCCCGACCCCACCCCCTGCCCAGAAAACCACAGTGAAAAACTTCTCTAAAGCAAATTTCACACACCTCAAAACTGAGGTGGAATCCTTCAAAGCCACCGGGCCTGTGGAAAATATGGCCCAGACCGCAGAATACTTTATAAACGCATTCTATGAACACCTTCAGGAATGCATGGATCATGCAAGCCCAAATAAAACCAAGACCCAATCCTCCAAAGGCAGACGTCCTGTCTGCTGGACCCCAGCCATAAACAAACTGTACAATAGAAGGAGGAAGCTACTACATGATAGAGCAAAATCCCAAAAAGGGAAGGCATCTCTGATCAGTATTTGCAAAAAACTACGGGCACTCATGAAATCATTTAAGGCCAACTTTGAGAGAAAAATTGCACAGGACACTAAGGATAATTACAAGGCTTTCTTTAGTTATGTTAGGAACCTGGGTGGGAATTCCCAGATATGCTCAGAATTTGTCCAAAATGACAAAAAATACACCGAACCCACAGGCATTGCCAACATCCTAGCTGACAGGTTCAGCGCAAACTTCTCCCCCCCTCCCCACCAAAAGGGAAAATATCTATCCCAGCAGAGTGCTGCCCCCCCTGACATCTCAGATGCTCAGGTAAGAGCCACCCTCTCCAAAGCAAAAAACACAGCATCAGTGGGACCAGACGGTGTCCCGGGCTGCATCCTACATGAACTCCAAGAAGAGCTAATCCCAAACATAAAACTACTGTTCAATCTCAGCCTTACTATAGGATATGTACCCAAAGAATGGCGTACAGCAACAGTGGTCCCTCTCCACAAAGGTGGTGCCTCAACAGATCCTGGAAACTATCACCCCATAAGCCTGACTAGCTTGGTCTGCAAAGCTATGGAAAGGATCATCATGGACTTCATAAATAAAGATATTGGGGACCTACAGACACTGGATCCTACCCAGTTCGGCTTTGTTAAGGGCAGATCCTGCCTCTTAAACCTGGTCGATTTCTTTGAAACAGTCACCAAGGCCATTGGCGAGGGGAAGGTGGTCCACACAGCCTACCTGGACCTCACAAAAGCCTTCGATACAATACCCCACTCGGGCATTATAGATAAGCTAACCAGCTTAAATATAAACCCCTATGTCACTAGATGGGTTGCAAACTGGCTCAAGGACAGAACCCACATGGTTAGAATTGCAGGAGCCATGTCAGACTCCAAACCAGTTACAAGTGGCGTCCCACAAGGTTCAGTCCTGGGACCTCTCTTGTTCGGTATATATTTCTCGGAGGTACAGGCCAACACAGAAGGACTGTGGCTGACCAAGTTCACAGATGACTGGAAACTGGGTGCCATAATTGACTCTCCAGCCGACACAAGCATCCTCCAAAAGGGCCTCATAGAAACAGACAACTGGTGCCAGAGCCATGGCCTCAAGCTAAACGCCAAAAAGTGTATAGTCATCCCCTTTGGCAAAAACAAAGTGCCCACAAATTACCACATAGGTGGTAATCCATTAAGTACAGAAGAAGTAATTAGGGACCTGGGGACCCAAGTTGATAGCAATCTCTCATTTGACAACCACGTGGCCAAAGTGGTTAGAAAAACATTTTATATAGCCCACCTAATCATGAAGGGATTCACATCTAGATCAGGGGAGGTCATCGTGCCTCTTTACTCATCCCTCATCAGGCCCATAATTGAGTACAATGCCCCTTTTGGGATGTACCTTACCAGACACCTGCAGCAACTGGAAAGACCCCAAAAGTACCTCACCAAGAGGATCAAAGGGCTCAGACAGATGCCATATGCTGCCCGGTTAAAAAAACTCCAGCTCTACTCAGTGGCATACCGTCTGCTCAGAGGCAATCTGTGCCTGACGTATAAAGCCATGTCCAACCCGGAATTAATGGACATGCTGCACCTCAGCAAATCCAAATCCCATCGAGCTATGTGCTCGAGAGACTTGAACCTCAGCACTGAAATAAATAGGACATGCTGGAGGGACAGATTCATAACCCAGAGGCTTCCTTCACTCTGGAATAAAATCCCAGTCCAGGTTAGGCAGAGTCCCTCATTGACTCTCTTCAAGAGGAATCTTGATGAGTGGATGGGAGATCGTAGGTTTACCCCGGGTATCACTTCTGTGTCACTGTTAGACTGAGGCACAGTATACTAACCTCGAAAAAGGGCATAGCAAAATTAATTTAAAATGGGTGGCGAAAGCCAAACACACTCTGGCTAGGCTTATAAATGCCCTAGGGCAGATAGCCTAGTATGAGCCTACGAACCTATGAACCTATAAGTGTTTCACAGTTGTATTACTCTGTTGATATGGATGTCAGCATCTGAATAGCTATATGACATGGCATATAAATCTGTAATAGTACACAAATAAAGGTATTCCATTTCTGCAAACCTGTATGTGGTGTTTATCTTATGACCTGTCTGTGGGTATATGTTGCAGGCAACGATTGAAATTTGTATGTGAGGCTCATTCAGTGTCCAGATGTGAGGGTGTTAACTGTAGGCATAGTGGCTGTACTATATTGTGTGCGCCTACTATATAAGTATCTTACTACACATACACACGCAGACATATGTACAGTAAGATACTTATATAGTGGCTGTACTATATTGTGTGTGCCTACTATATAAGTATCTTACTGTACATATGTCTGCGTGTGTATGTGCATATATGTGTCTGTGTATATGTATCCTGGGGATGTTGATAGCTTCCACATTTTACATTTCCTATGTGAGCCAGACTGTACTGCATGATATGTTATGAATACCTGCCTGGCATCATACAGGTGGGATGAAGTACTGTTAACATCATGTGCCCATGTAGTGTCAGATCCTGGTTACAGGATCTGCAACACTTGGTAGTGTATTGCAGGGTGGGCATGTTTGGCTTTGGGGGGGATATGCCAATTCATACAAGATCTATATTGTTTGGGGTCTCTCAACCCCATTAATGGTGCATGTGGACATATATGTTTCTGTTAATCTGCCATTGGTATCTACAGATGTATGGCCATATATACCTATATAGGTATATATATTTGCTTACATATTTATAACTATGTCCGTATATACCTACAGAGATATAAATCTGCATACATATATGTAACTTGCTGTGTATATGTAGACATATAGGTGTTGACATATATATGTGTAGATGTAGGCATCTGCATGTATATATGTTCATATATACTTATATATATGTATATATTTCTAAAGATATATATACAGTATATATATGCAGTATATAAATGCAAAGTTTCTTAGTAATTATTCATGTAACTATGTATTGTTGGAACTTTTCTCCCTGGGCCTCCACTGAAAACGGGCTCTCCGAGCCCAGTGGATCTCCCCGGTCATCAAACTAGAATAAATAAATAATATATATATATATATACCAGTACATAAATTTTAAATGAAGAAACCCTGTTTCATTTCCTGCAGTACTCCAGTTCATAAATATGTGTTATATATACCTTAACTTTTTCCAATATAGTGTCCTGTAGCCCCTTACTATTCCCCTGATGGACCATATTAAAATGTGTAGCTGTCAAACTTTCTGTTTTTTATTTAAAATATCTCCTAGATGTTCCAGCAACCTGATTTTAAAAGGCCTCTTAGTTTCCCCAATATAGAATTTATCACAGAGGCATCTCAGGGCATATACAACACCGTCTGTTACAATTAAAATAGTCACACTTTAAAAAAAATATTGTTAATTTTTGAAAACTCTTTAACCACATGGCTACAGGCTTTACACCTGCCACAAGTAACTGTTCCATATGAAGTGGGGGTATGTGGTATGTTTATGGGGGGATACTAAACCTGCAAACCAGGCACCTTTAGATAACATGTAATACTTTAATAAAAGTATTAGGTTCTTTCAAACAACAGACCGGTTTCGGCAAATACAAAATACAGAGCCTTCTTCAGTGTATAACTTTGATGCAGAAAAAGAACCTATATATAAATAATTCAGTGAATCATGTGATTAATTACAAATGCTCATTGAGTCCTGGTTTAAAGAGCCCACCAAGTTTGATAATCCATTTCTTCTCCATGGAGTTAAGTAAATCATGCCAACCTGATTTATTACTTCTTGTACTCAAAATTTTGTCTATAATGACAAAACTGAAACATGCATTATGATGAATTAAAGAGTGTTTATATAAGGCGCTCGTTTCTCTCCTATTCCTGATATCACTGAGATGCTCAGATATTCAAAGTTTCAATGGTCTCGAAGTTTGACCCACATAAAATGCAGGACAATTGCACTTGGCCAAGTAAATTACCCAATCAGAGGAACAGTTAGCGAAGAATTTTATGTTGTACACCTCTGGGGTATTTTGACTACTAAAGCTTTTGGTTTTGAGTAACTTGGTACGATATGTGCAGTGTCCGCAAGGAAAGCATCCCAGTAAAGGTTCACCTGATAGTGTAGTCTGAATAGGATTAATGGTTTTAACCGCAGAATGTTTGTAATGATTAAAAAAAGCAGATAGATTTTTGTCTTTTCGAAAAGAAAAAGAACATCTATTACCAAGAATTTCTTGTAGTTTGGGTTCACATGTTAGTATGTTCCAATTATGTTGGACCATATTGATAAGTGTGTTGGTGTTGCGTCCATAAGTGGTGACAAGTCTGGGTGGTTCAGAGTTGGGTTTATTGGTGGTTTTATAAAGAAGAAGATCTTATCAACAATATGTTTGGTATGTACCAGATGGCCCATTTGGTAACCCCGGTCATAACATCTCTGTACAAGATCGTTCCTAGATTGTGTGTATGTGTGTTGATTGGAACAAATGTGTTTAGTATGCATAAACTGAGATTTAGGAATGTTTTTGTAAATATGGGGAGGATGGAAGCTGGAGGCATGGAGTAGTGAATTATTTTCGGGGAATTTGCGGTGAATTTCTGTGGACAGCATAAGATCAGATGTACGGCGAACCAAAACATCTAAAAAAATTATTTTATTTTTATCATAGCTGACAGAAAATTCAATGCCCCATTTATTTTCATTCAAATAAGTAATGAATTCCAAAAGATATTCACTATCCGCCCTCCATACCAACCAGCAATCATCTAAGTACCTGCGCCAGATGTCCATTTCTTCAATATAGATATTATGAGAATTGTCATAAATGACCTGTTCTTCAAAGTACGCCATGAACAAATCAGCGTATATGGGGGCAAAAAAGGCCCCCGTGGCAGTCCCCTTAGTTTGCAAATAACATTTTCCTTTGAAAAAGAACACATTTTAGTCAATACATGTTTCATCAAACACAACAAAAGGGTGTTGAAACCTGGCTTATATAATTCTGTCTTATTCAGCCAGTATTCCATCTAATGTACAGAGTAACCAGTCTGGCTCTAACTGTGTATCTGAAATGATTTGCAAAAATTCAGTAGTATCCCTAATCCTTGCACAGACACATTGAGGAAGAGGCTGTAAATATTTGGTGAGAAACAAAGATAATGGTTCAGTTAATGAATTTTTGCTGGAAACAATGGGTCTGTCTGGAGGATTGTGAAGATCCTTGTGTATTTTAGGTAGAAAATATATGTATTGTGGACAAGGATTAGTGATGGTAAGTTGTAATTGTGTATTTTTGGTAATAATCCCCTCTTCAACAGCTGAAATGAGAAAAGAATCAATCTGTTTTTTTGAAAACGGTGTTGGATCAGTAGATAATGCAGAATAGTAACGTGCATTGAATAGTTGACTGAGTGCTTCATGGTCATATTGTGATACATCCTGAACAACTATTGAACCCCCTTTATCAGCACCAGTAATAACCAAATCATGGTTGTTAGCTAGTTTATTGATGTGATCCATACATATTTTAGATAAATGATTTGGTAAGGGGGGGAACTGATCTGTAGTGAAAATGAAGATCTTTAATCATGGCTTGCTGAAATATGTGAACATGCTGATTCATGGGGGGCATGAAGGAAGATCTGTGGTATTTGAATTCATCAGAGATCTTTGATGATGATTGTTCCTGGAAAAATAATTTGAGGATGAGAATCCTACAGAATGAAAATATCTTGAACAAAAATTACTTCTGAAACAAAAAAACAGGGATAAATGATAATCCTTTATTCAAAATCTGAATTTCAGAGGAGGAAAGGACATGTGATGAAATGTTGGTGATAGTAACATTATTCACTTTGTTACAAGCATTTGTAGTAGAGTTTCCATGTTGTCTATTTCCTTTGTGTTTTCTGCCCCCCCTCCTCCTATGTGTAAACCCTGCGTATTACTAGAATTCCTTCTTTTTAATGCTGGTGAGCCTATGGCACCCCCTGAGTCAGTGTCAGGACCTGAAGAAGAATAGTCATCAGCGGAGGTGTCAGTATTATGGGATGTACTTTTTTAAGAATGGATTTGGTTCGTTTTCTTTTGGGAGTTCTCCGATTTTGGGCAGTAAATCTGACATGTTTGGCTCTGTTTTCAAAATTGAAAGGATCACCTTTTGTGTAATCATCTAAATCTCTTTGGAACTTCTTCCTTTTCCTTTCTTTTAACTGGGATTCTAATGTAAGTAATTCTTTACTCAAGTTTTTGATGCAATTTGTATAGATGGTCTGTCCCTCAAATTGTTTGGCCTTTTCACTTATTAAGGTTATGGACGAAATTTCTTGTTCAATGATTCTATTATGATAGTTAGCCAATATTTCTACAAATTTGAGAGATGTTTCTTGCTGGACCTCATTCCATTGTTTAAGTAAAAGTTCATCAGGGGTATTGACCAAAGGTTGTGTGCGTATCCTTAATCCCCCATGGGGTAATTCTTTTAAGCAAATAAGCATGGAAGAGCTTGTAGTGCCAAACGTTATTATGCAAGGCTCTCATGTGTTTATTTAAATTTGAAAAAATAATATCACAACTGTCAGTATTGTCTGCGACACCAACATCATCCAACCGCTCACCAAGTGGACCTAATCCAAAGGCTGAAAGGTCATCCCTATCAGCGGATAGACCTGTGAGCAGATGGTTCAATTCCATGATGAATCGTGGAAATAATAATGAAAAAAGAACAGATAATCCAAAAATGGACAAGTACCAAGTCTTAAAAGATGACGTTGGCCAGTTCAAACTAGGATCAATAAGCAATACTCTTAAGATAATTTTGAATATATACAATATGTATAGAGGTACCACCAAGATTATTGGCGGACATGTAATATGTCCTTTGCCGGTCCTAATCGAACCAATAAGCCTACTGTCAAAAACTTTGCATGGTCAAATACCGACTTGGTTATTAGTATAAAGATAAAGAGTGGGTTTATAGTTGATGAAGCAGACAAAATGACAGAGGCAAAACTAAATGGACTATGAATGTAATTTGGAACAATAAAAAGCTCCCATCCAAAAATTCCAAAAATGGACATCAAAACCAAAACGCTGGAACAAAAATGATAAAATGGCAACTTGCAACTTTTGTTCCAAAAAAGTATTTGGTGATGGGATAAGGTACGCTTGTATACGGCCAATTTGAAATATCTTTAAAGGAAATTAAATATTTCCAAAAATGTTTTACCTGGTTTACCAACTATAGAACTGAAACAGCTATATGTTGTAACAAAATAGATAGTTCCATCTTTTTCAGTTCTATTCATTATTTCCTGGGTATGCCTTCCCCATAAATATTTCTTCCACTCACCTTTTCTATAAATATTTCCCAACTCCTACCATTTTCTGATCATAACCCCTGTTTTTAAACATCTTGAGTATTACCCAACTCATAAATAAGATCTTTATCATTATTGCACAATCTGTATAACCGCAGACATTCCCCAAAGAGAATAGCCTGAAGAGTCTGGAGAAGATGACAGCTTTGTCTATGTAGAAATTGTATGCCACCTTCAAATTTTCTATACAATTATTTTCACAGATTTCCCATCTGATGTCAAGTATGACATCCAAAAAAGGGACCCTGGTTCCAGTCTTCAGGCCATCAAATTTTAATTCAAATCTATTTTGTAGTCCAGCTACAAATTCACTTACTTTTTCTTGTCCCCTTTCTACCAAAAAAAAAATAAGGTCATCTATGAACCTATAGTATCTAATGACATGTTTGAGATAAAAGTCTGCTCTGTATAAGCATTCTAATTCAAATAGGCCTGTGCTTAAATTACCATATGCGGGGGCAAAGGCTGCCCCGATTGCTGTATCCTGTTTCTGATCATATAGTTCATTATTAAATTCAAAAATTTATTAATCAAAAGTGCAACAGTTCTATAATGTACTCAGTCACAAGACTAGTTCCCCCCAAAAAACCTCAGGGCTTAAATTCCAAACGCATGTTAAATGCTCGTATACAAGTTTTTTACATCCTAAGTGACCCAAAACATGTTCCATTTAATATCACTCACTTTCTGTAAAAAATCAAATGCGTCATAAATGTAGGAAGAAAGGGAACATACTTTAGGTAACAAATAACTGTGAAGAAAGTGGCCAGTTTTGTTCAAAAAATAGTCATGACCTGAAACTATAGGTCTACCAGGTGGCTGCATAAGGTTCTTATGTATTTTGGGAAGACAATAGAAATACGCCATCTTAGAAGCTTCTATGGTAAATTTTCTCTTCACATCTACATCTTAGATGTTTTATGGATAACTGACAGTTTGGAGTGACTGCACTCCCCTCTGTGTTGCATGCTAGATTTCTGAAGTGCTAATTTATTTATTTAACATTTGTTAACTGGGAAACTTCGACTTGGAACAAAGCCAATTTTCAGAGGAGGCCCAGGGAGAAATGCTCCAGATGTATGTCTTTGTGACATGGAAGGAAACCAGAACACCTGGAAGAAACCCACACGAATGCAGGGAGGACATGCAGACTCCGCACAGAAGGCACCCTAGTCAAGAATCGAACTGGAGAACCTCTTGCTGTGAGGTGACAATGCTTCCTTATTAGGTCACCTTTCTCCTTAATACTGTCAACCATCTGCAATGCAGAACAAAACAGCCATGTTTGAATTAACACAAAAGTGCAACTCGTCTCCCTTTTTCATTTGTGCAAAACCACTAAGATATCCCTTGTCAGAGAACTGGGACATGTAAGTTTAGGAATTTATTTTCTGAATGTTTAAAGTAGAGCTTTGTGCACTTGCAGCATGTAACATTCCCTTTATTCTCTGTGGGAGCTAAATGCAGGTCTTGTACTGAACTTCAAGATCAGTCATAATTTGCATGACATAATAAAAGATGAGGTAAGTGATTATGCAATGACAAGCTGTTTCGACTGAAATTAAAAAATCTGGAAAGACACAAGCAGTCCCCCCCTTCAACTCATTCATCAAGACTAGTCAAAGGCCAAGTATGTCAGACATTATGTAAATGTCAGTTTTTTTAAAAAAAAAAATCTACATTCATTTGTGGTGTTTACATTCTGCATTGTACCCATCATCTTGCGAATATCCTGACTTATCTGTCAATCATCAATTGATCATCAGTTATGACTTTCAGCAATGCTCTCAGCTATAGATTGGCCCCTCCTCTTTACCTTACCTATTGATGAAGCTGTGTCACATTTTAACTCAATTTTCCTTAACATACTCAATTCTATGGCTCCTCCTAGAACTGTTAGAGTTAAATCCCACAACTCCCCCTGGTTAAGCAACTTTACTCGGTCTCTTATACTAAAAAGAGACTCTGCCTGGAAACTTTGGTCAAGACTAAATCTCCCTCTAACTTACAAAGGTATAAGGAACTTTGTAACCTCACCAAAAAACATATTAATAATAAAAGAAAATTTTGCCTTCTACCTCAGACTATGCAATCTAGAAATACTAAAGTTTTGGAACACTATAAACCAAATACTCTACCTGGGCAATCCTTTGACACCTAATCCCTTTCCCAACAATACACCCTCTGAAACTGCATCCATTTTCAATTCTTATTTCATTGACACCATAAGCAAACTTTCGCAGGCTTCCAACCCATCTAATCTCTTACCACCTACAGCTCCCCATCAACAACCCCCCCCCCTTTTCACCAAGGCCAGTCCCTACATGCTACATTAAAAAACTTCTCCTCAAACTTAAGACCTGCTCCCCATCTGGTGACAGTCTTCCATCTTTCTTCCTAAAAACTGCTGCTACATCTATAGCATACCCTGTCTCCATCCTTATAAACCGCTTTATCGCTGAATCTAATGTTCCTTCTCTTTGGAACAGTTCTATACTATACTTATTCACAAAGGTGGAAATTCCACAGATCTTTCTAACTATTGACCTACTGCCATACTTTCTCCCCTCTCAAAATGCTTGAACACTGCATTCACAAACAACTCATGGCCTACATTACTCATGGGAACCTGATCACTCCTACCCAGCATGGCTTCCGCCCACACCACACCACAGTACCAGTGCTGCTCTCATTTCCTTTCCAATACCATTTCCCTTGCTAGAGATAACAATAAACTTGTTTCTTGCTTCTTTTTAGATCTGCCAAAAGCCTTTGATACAGTGTCTCACCCTGTACTCCTCTCGAAGCTGTCTCAGTTCAACCTTTCCACAGAAACAATCTCCTAGTTTAAAAGTTATGTTTCTAATCAGCAGCAGTACAGCAAATGGCTCTCTGCTATTTCTCCATTTCTCCCCATTAATACTGGCATCACACAAATCTCTATTCATGGACCCCTTTTTAATATCTTTACTAATAAACTACATAAATCCTGCCCCAAGTCTTCCCTCATACAGTATGCGGATGACTCTACTATTATATCTGCAGCTGACAATCCAACAGAACTACTTACCTACACACAAACTTCATGCAATCATACTGAAACATGGCTTACCAACAATCAATTAATACCTGGTCCTAAAAAGACAAAACTCTTACTTTTCCTCCCAAAACCTCTCTATCACCTCAAATCCTCATTTAATAGCTTTTCACTGAATAATACTAACATCATCCCTGTTAGCCAGACTAAGCTCCTTGGAGTAATCATAGATGACCAATTGAAATTTGACCTTCATATAAATCACTCTATTAAGAAAACTCACCAAAAGCTTGGTCTCCTATATAGAAATAAAAGGTTCCTGACCCCTGAATCCAGAATCTCACTAGCCAATGCTTACCTTCTTATCAACCTTTTCTACAGCACTCAAATATTTACAAATCTTCAGTCTTCTCTTCTCACTAAATTTGTATCTACCTATAACAAAGTAGATAGATTTGCTGCTAATCTGCCATCCAAATCTCACCACTGCCATGCCCTCAGGTCCCTCAATTGGCTAGAGTTCCCTAACCAGCTCAGTTACTCAAATGCTCATCATTCACTCCTTCAATAAACCGTCTTCCTTCCGTAGTATTTTTTCACTAGTCTCATTTTATATCCCTTCCTGACCTCGAAGGAGCTCTTTTCAATACTTGTTACAGATTTACAAACTTAAAAAAAAATCTGATGGACAGAACCTATATAACTACTCACCTGGCATTCAATAGAAGAAGCTTCCTATGACCCTTAGAAGCATACCTCAAGTCTACAAATTTAAGAGATCTCTCAAAGAATATCTAAACCAAAATTGGATGTCACTGTAACCACCCTATCTAAAGATAGTCCTTACTGTCTCTCTCACTTCTCTTCTTTATTCTACCCCTTCCTAACCCCTATTTCCCCCTTTACTCTTTTCTTTGCTTCTCCACCTAACCTGCTTGTTCACCCTAAGAGTCACTTTACTCTCCCTACTACTTCTCTTTGCATTTGATTTCTGCTGTACTATATCTTAACCTATTAATAATAATTTTGCAACTTCTGTGGATTTCATTTAGTAACTGGTCAACTTATTGAATTTCATTATCTATTATTCTTTGTCTGTTCCACTTTTATGTTTTTCTGTTTATTTATAATGTACATTAGTTTCTCTTGTCTCTTTTATCATTAAGTTATAGGCTGCTAACCTTTCTGTATTTTACATTTAATGCAGCATGTTTGTTTAATTTATAGTTGTACTGTGAAACTTTTCTCCCCCGGGCCTCTGCTGAAAAAGTGCTTTGTCCCAGTCGGGCTACCCCGGTCAACAAATGTGAAATAAATAAATCATGTCTTTTTATACCCATTCCAACAACTGTAAACTAGTTTTGTATGAAAATTATACTTTGCTGTATTGGAAATACAATTTGTATATTACAAAAAAGTGAATTTTTATGGATGTGTGGTTATTTACCCTTCCACTGGTGTTAGCTTGACATGGTGTTGGGTTAACAGTGGGTCCAAAAACTCTTAAGCTTTGTAAGACAGGACTGCAGAAGGGGTCAGCAAGGTCATTGTGTACTTCCTGTGGTCTAGAATGGTGTGGGCTTAAGGTCAACATAGCATTATGCATTTACTGCTAAGAAATCAGCCAAGTTTGCATCAGTGTTCATTTCATCCCTTCATACCTTCAAGTGAGCAAGTCACCTTTCTGAAGCTTTCATTCAGATGGGAATAAGATGAGAGAGAGTGTATTTGCAAAAAATTGAGAAAATCCACCTTAAATGAAATCATATAATGGACAAAATGCTCTTGGATACTTAACTTTTTTCTACTCAAATGCAATCTAATGAACGCAGGAATCTCCATGTTGTCAGAACTGGCTAAAATGCCCATGTATTTATGTAACTAGTAGATAACCTACATATGTACAAGCCACAATATAGTTGGGCTATCCTGTATTTCTGGCCCAAATAATAAACTGCTTTCTGTAAAATATTCACTTGCATCTTAATCTGCATGTGAGGCATTTTCAGATTTGGTTTGACTGTATCCTATTCTGTCTATGGCCTCCCTTGAATACTTACTTCCACATCACTTCAACTATTCGGATTTTCCTCCATTTTTCTTAGAATCCCAAGAGCACAGAGTCTGAGAGAACAACTTCTACTTGCAAAATTTGTTTCCATGCTTTTCATTACCCAAATGCTGTTTTCCTTTTGTTACCATCTTTAGAATGCCTACTACATGTTTTATTGCTAATTTTCCTTGCTTTACTGCCTTTGAGTAGCTAAATGCTCATACTTTTTCTAATTTCCCTTATTTTTGCTACTTTTGAGATGCTGCCTTCTCAAATTTTGCATCCAGTTTGCCACTGTAGACCATTCCTAAAGTTGTTTCTAATACAGGTAACTCTTCAACAGAGAACTTCTTTGCACAGTGCCTGTGACATTTTGTGCATGGCAAATGTCCGGCTAAAATTCAGTGGGACACAGCCTATTTCTCTTGTTAAATAAAATTGTCTGTTAACTTACTACTTAATCGCTGGCTTCTTTACCTGTAAAGTTGGATGACTAGTCTTGAATTATGGCCTGTTTTAACTCCTAATAAAATGTAAACTGCCTGGGATTTTGGTCACCACCTTGCTTAGTTTCATACACTTTATTTAGGATTAATAACATTAGGCTATATTTACCACTTGCTTAGTATTTGTGACCCCTTCTGTGTTAAGAGTTATATATCTTTAAAGCTTGTAATTGTAGCAAACATATGAATGTCTTGGTCTGAAATTCTATTTAAGCCTTTTACTTAAAGATGAGGTTCATCCTTTTCTATAACTAGTATTCTGCTGAAGTTGTTTTTTGAAGGATTGTTCACTGAATAAGACCACCATTTTCCAGTGGGTGTAAAGTATTGTTCATTAAGTAAGGCCACCATTTTCCATTGGGTGTAGTCTAAGGAGATCTGAATACGCACTTTTTCACTTTTATTAAAGAAGTGGATTTATCTAACTGCAATAAGAGTGCTATGCACTTACCCTGGGACTTTGTCTCATTTGGGAATGTTTGAATTTGCGCAGTTAACTTCCAAAGTGTTGCAGAACTTTTCATAATGTAAAAAATTGGAGTGGTAATCTGATTAAAGCACACTCTACAAAATTATGTGCAGAGAAGCTGTATTCATAGAACTCAGAAATTTCCACAAAATACTTTGGAGCTGCCACCCTAACCAGTTATTCTAACTGAATCTATCCATCTTGGATGGGGGAGGAGTTTTCCTTAGAAATGCCAGATTTCAATGTCTGGCCTTCCTTGCCTCAGTCTGACTCCTAATCTAAAATAGATGCTTGTGCAAAACTGAATTTAATCTGTCCTGATGAATGTCATATCTTGTGTCAAATGTAGATCTGGTGTAGAGAGGTAAATCCCTGACTACAGTGCTGATGACCCAAGTTCATTTAGCAGTTCTGGTGCTAGATGGAGGTGGCAGGGTAGGATGGGTGTGCCCATATTAGGGGGTGGGAGGTAGAGCAAAATGCATACTGCTACAGTCATGAGGAGGGGCAATTTTTTTTAGGCATCTTCTTGGGTAGCCTTTGGCTCACCAAGCTACCCTCATTAGCAAGGGCATGAGTGTGCACTCACAGCAGGAGGGGCATTTTGGTTTTCCACAGTAACACAGGTAGCTCATAACCTTACCCAGGGGGTGGAGTTAAGTTGTTTAAATGCCATCAGATAAAAAGATGCTGGCTATAACACAAGCCCTGAATGGCTGCCCCAAGATGGCTCCCTTCTCTGCCATCTGAGGACTCCCTACCAGATGGGAACAAATAGACTCAAGCCTGTTTGAGAGAGGCTTGATTAACATTGCAAAACAGAAAGGGTATGGAGAAATGTAGCACTCTAAAGCTCCTAGACATTAACTGGTAACATTTTGAGTAGGCGATGGATATTTATGTCCAGCATTAAGAGTGGCTTATCAGGGTTGTGCAGACTAGGACTTGCATCATGGGGAAAAAATGTAGTAGAAATGTACTTTCAGGTGGACAGAACAGGCTGAATCCAGATAAATCAAGGTTCTGATGAAATAAGACATCATGTGCTGCTTGACATCACAAGGAATCAGGTAACTTTGTTTTATTTTTGTTTATCTCTCCACATAGCATTTAGGCTCATAGCACAGCCAAAAAGATGCAGCTATTTTCTTTGTGGGGCCTATTTCTGCTCCATAGTGACAGACTGGCAAAACAGGAGTGGGAGCTCTCATCCATGAATTGGGGGTTGTTTTTTTTTTTAAAGCCTTGCTGTCTGCATTTTAGGAGCCCTAATATCCTAGGGGGTAGGTATGCCGTTGGCTGATATGAACTAAATTCTGCACCTGTGTGAACAAATCAAATGCTTTCACTAACCTCTCTTTTTTAAACCTGTAAGCATACCTAGAAACCTGATCCCAGCCCTGGAGTGATCCATGCACCTGAGCTACTAATTTAACTCTGGTTGTTTAAGGTAGAGTCAGGACATTCTCCTCCTAAAATAATGGAGCTGGTTGTGGGATTTAAGGAACTTTTTAACTTTTATTTCCAAATAGAGCAAAGGTATATGCATACTTTTGTACAACAGTAGTGTTGCTAAGAACTAATATATTTGAAGAGACCACTCATTTAATTAAACACCTTGGCCTGAATATTTAGTTTGCCCTCCTATACATTTTCAATCATATAGAAAACCCTCACACAAACTTTTGGCACTGTTCAGATTTAATATGAAAATCTGAGTAATTATGAGTTGTATTTGTCTGACAGCTTTTTGTGGAATTTAATATCTATATTGTTGTGTTTGTATCTCAGGTTTGGTACAAGCCTATCCATGACATAAATTATGGGCATTGATAACCCAAATCATGCATTTGGTGGCAGTCTCCTCTTGCAGAAGTCTTTTCTAAGTGTCACTGTTTTTTTAGTTTGGACCACTTTTCCATTACTTTGTTATGTTGGTTATTAGAGTTTACAGCCGTGAGTGCCAGTTTAAACTTTGGGAATACAAGGATATGAATGTGGCATTATCTGTTATAGAGGTAGGAATTTGGGAGCATAGGAGATGCAGAGTATCACTTTGTGCAAAGGGAAATGGATTTTTTATGGATATAGGTTAGGAAGATGTAAAAGCACTTTGTAGGTATGGAAAGCTGTAACTCAGCATGGGCTGTATCTTTAATAAACATCTTGTCTTTTTAGCTTGATTGGAGTGCGGATTTCTTTCCAAATTAACTTCCTTGTCTCTGGTTACTTACACATAATTAGCTATCTTTGTGTTTTTGGTGCTGCAGGGGTACCTGTGCAGCATTTTAACCTGAAACACAAAGCAGACAATGTTAATTTGACTAAAACTGGATACATTGGACTAGGGCTGGGATTTATGAATTTTTTGTACCCTGCATAAGCTGTATACTTGAACAAACCTAAACGGGTACTGTGGTGAAGCAGCAAATAGATGCTGACATCACTGTCACGCTGAAGGTATGCAAACCCGTATGTAGCTGGAAGAGTTACATGAGTGAAAGTGTCTTATAAGCATGCTTCCCTATTATGGATGGAGCATATGGAAGGAAAGATTAAGAATGAAAATACATTGAAGGACCAGCCAATACCCAAGATCATGTTTAACAGACCCAAGACAGCTTGCTGGTTTTCAGAAAACCCTTGAAAAAATGTATTCTGCAAACCGACCCCAAGCCCGTCCTGCTTTCTTGCTCCTTTGAAGGTTGGTGTGAACTCATTTGCTTCTGCCAGCAGTGAAGCCTTCCCCATCAACATGTTGTGGGAATTTGTTTGACTCTACACACACACACAGACACACACACACAGACACACACACACAGACACACACACACAGACACACACAGACACACACAGACACACACAGACACAGACACACACACACACACACACACACACACACACACACACACACACACACACACACACACACACACACACACACACACACACACACACACACACACTCTACTAGCTATTCCCCCTTCCGCCCAGGCTACAAGTTACGTACACTGCCACCAGACAGTCCAAAGCCACTACTCTAAGGCTTGTACAAGGGTACCCAATTATATTGAGTGAAATTAATATTAATACAAATGATAGTGTCGTTCAGAAGTGGTCACAGTCACCAAATAGATATAAGTATTCTCAAAGGTTAAAATATTCAAGAACCAGCTGCAATGAAAAGTTTAAATATATTTAATAATAAAAGAGCATGAAAATACTAAATATATATTTACAATAAACACCAGAGTTTCAATCACAGGAAATATTAAAATAACATAGACTAATAGATTCACACAGATACAGAAAAGTAGTATTTAGTCAATATTTTCCTGACTGATCTAAAGAATTACTATTCCCTGGTCACTTACTAGAGAAAGGCAAGATGAAGTAGTTTAGGGATCCTTCTATGTCAGGTTTCAAAAACAGAGTGCTCTGAGACTTCAGTCTCATCTAGTAATAAAACATAATTTTTGCTCTGAATTACAGAATGATGTCACATACATCTGATCATCTCACTTCTGTTTCCCATACTACTCCCTTTCTTAGCAAATGACCCAGAATCTAGCACATATGTGCCAATAATACACACACAGAGCTTTGATAAGATCTGTTGCAGCTTCTGGAAGTTATAAAAAACAAAACACTTCCACTCTTCCTACAGGAGCTAATAAACAATTCTCTGGCATAGACATTTCATCTATGGCTGCAATCAGAACTGTAAGATACAGTCTTTATGGCCTAAACTAAGTAATTTAATGTCATACTATTTTTAAAAGTTAGCTGGAGCTGAGCTTAATGTCTTCTCTTCCAGTATCCTGTTACAATATTAATTTCAATAGTTACAATACAATCTGTCATACAAGTGTATTTCTTATTCGGTCTAGCAGGACATACTTTTGGTGCATTTTTAATACTAGCAGCTTTACAAATTGTTCAACACAAGCATCTATACAAATCAGTTTGACATACAAATGACATATAATTCTTTACCAAATTCCAGCTAGCTGTGCTGGCATATGTTACACACCCACTGTCTTATGTCTCCTGGCATAGCTGGCAATACCTCACATGGTCATAGTGGGAAACAAGAAAGATCACTTAAAGTACAGTGCTTCAATAAAAACAAGAAGTGCCTGCACATAAAGCATGTTATGTGAAAAATACTGTGTTTGACCATGGTTATACTAGGTAAGAATTTTAATTATGTTTGGATAGCCCCTGGCATTGATTTTGATTTTCAGATCCAGTCTCTCTATATTGATTGAGTACTTTCTAGGCCACCATTAATAAAAGTATTCACTCTGCATTATGAAACGTGTGGAAAGTACATGGTCTGCATGGATGAATATCCTCTGACATGCAACCACTTCTATTTTTTTTGTGTGTTAGAACTTTATTCTGAAAATATGAGGACATACAAATGGAGCATTACAAAATGTTAGCACATGAAACTATGGTAACATTTTAAATTATTTAAATGGGTAGAATTTGAAAGCAGCCAAACCAGTTTTATATAGCATCATTAAAACCCTAATCTACCTGACTACAACCTGGTATTGTATAGTATTTCATCACAATGCACAGGAATTCAAAGTAGCACTGACTCATTCAGTCATGAATTCACAATGCAATAAATGAAGTTAGATGACTGAAAACTAGACCTGGCACTTAAGTTTGGGCATCATTTATTCATGTTGTATTACTCACTTATCCAGTTAAGGGGTACTGGAGAGCCAGAGGCTGTTGAGGACAGGGACACCCAGCAGAAACCTCAAAAACACTTGACCAACTACCTACTTAGCTGAATAAGCTACTTTAAACTTCAGCAAGGCGGCTTTATTCCTCCTACAGGGAGGGTACATAGAGAGAGTCTCTTTGATCTGTTAGTTGAAGTGATTTCAGCTGGATTAATCCTTTGTACTCTATAAACTTCCTCCTACAGGGAGGGTACATAGAGAGAGTCTCTTTGATCTGTTAGTTGAAGTGATTTCAGCTGGATTAATCCTTTGTACTCTATAAACTTGTATAAAGGAGGATATGTACACAGAAGGCTCTCAAGATAAGAAACTAAGCTGGAGTGACAGTGTGTTTTATTGTAACAGCATGACACAAATCTGTACTGTCTGTATAATTGGTACTATCAAGCAGCCTGTCACATGTGCCAGGACTAGTGCAGCCAAAGTGAGTAGTGTGCAAGAATTTAACGGGGCTTTCTCACTACTACTTCTGCCACCACTGGAGATTTGCACAGCTGGTCTTTCTCACCTGTCATCACTGGTTAGGTCAATGTTAGTTGAACACTTGCTACTATCAGGGGTTAGTTTTATTTCCCTGCCTAGAAGGGATAGTGCTTAAGACTGATGTCCTAGCACCACTAGTTTCCATATGGGAAAGCTCTGTTTCTCTTACTGGTATTACACTAGGTCTGATTCCTACCATAAAGTTGTGTACTAAATGGTAAAAATAATGCTGGAGGGCAGCAGACTAGTGTAAATGCACTTGTACTAGCTTGTGATGATCTGATGCAGTGGAGACAGGTAAAGCATGAAGTCCTTTATGTGTGTAAAGCTGTCATGTAAACTCAAAACATCCAGCTGCTGTGAAACATCACTTCAGGGTGACCACAGTTTGTACTTTGTGGCCTTGGGGTGAGTAATAAAAGCTTTATCCAAAAATAACTAAATGACAGGCTGAAAAAGTCAAGGGAGCAATTTCAGCACTTGCCCACTGACTGTTTCAGGCTACACCACTTCATGGAAGCATGACTTACTGCACTCTGAAGGCAATTTCTAGAAAACTGATTTTTATGCACACAGCAAGTACTTATTTCTAATCACAAAATGAAATGGTGATGCCTACATTACAAGATTTGCTTTCATGTTTATTACCTCCTCAATATAATACAATACTTATGCCCTTAATATGAACTAGGGATCTAGGTACCTAGAGAATTCTGGAGAGTGAAAAGGGCAACAAATGTCATGTATGACAAATCACTGTGTTCCCCTGGTGTACTGTATTGGTTATTACCACCACTCCCTGGGTAGGAAATTTGAAAAGGCAGGTGGGATAAAAACTAGTAATAATAAAATAATAGCGGAAACAACTGTCTACTACTTCGTATCTTGAGTTCAAAGTTTACAAACACTAATTTTTGATGCCTTCATTTGATTAACTAACCTAGGTATGACCATGTTTTAGCATTCCATCTCTATAATGGAAGTTTGATGGCATACAGATTCTGGAAGACTTCTTGACCTCTCCATTAAACAGTACCCTTAATTGTAATTCCCTGCAAACGAGTATCTATATTCCCTTTCTAGTATGCGCAGCATTGCATTGTTTGCATTAAATGAAAGCTTAAGATGATTCATGTTGAGGATTGTTGGCACAAAGCTAATACACTGCTGGTTAACCTGGTTAAAGCTAAATAGGGTGGACTGATCACAGCATAATCTCATGGTACTCCATTACCTGACGAGCATTTACTGTAAGAGCCACACATTGGCTAACACCTGCTAATGGACTTCATTTGGACCACAGACCCCCCCACTACCTTTTTAAACAGGCTGTGATGCATTAAAGCTACTTTCACCTGATGACACTCTACCATTGATGGCATGAATAGCTGTTGAGTTTAACAATAAATAAATCCCTTTTGGTCCTTGCATGTTACCAAAGTCAGTTCTTGCTGTGTCCTTTCCACATATTTAGCTATTTAGTCCTGCTCTTTTCCCAGATTGTTTCCTTCCTCACTTGCTCTTTGGACATAATTTCCCTTTCTACGCTATTAGACATGCCTTCCTACTTTCTTCATTGCTGCACATATTTATCTAAGAAACCTTGTTTATATATCACTTAGCCTTTTTCAGCAATTTGCTGTCTTGTTTCATCTGTTACATTTTCAAGGAGCCTGATTTCAAGTTTGTACATTTTTGTCAGTCTTCTAATCTATTCCCCCATAAAGCCTGTTTTTTATCTGCATTTTGTAACTCTTGCTTTATATTTATTGATAACTATATCAGACCCTGTTCTTCAGTTTTTGTTCCAGATGGGAGCTATACCCATCTGCAGTCTTGGCTACTAGAGTTCTGACCGTGGCTTCATTTTTTTCAATAATTAAGTAAAAAAAAAAACAGAACTAATGACATTGTTTAATATCACTAAAATGTTTTATTAAAGCATGGTTGCAAGGTATAGTAGTAATATGAAGGTAAGAAATATTATTGCTTAGAAATGGAAAATGTTCATGCAGTAATATAGGAATAAACTAATGGGGAAGAAATTGAGGTTTATTTACCAGAGGAAGAAATTATTTAAAAAAAGGTTACATGCAACATAAATGCAGGTATTGTTCTCCTCTCCCTTTTGTGGGTGAAACAGGAACTTTTTCACTTCATAATTATAGTAAGATTGAAAGCAATGGTTATTGGATATGAAATGTTAAAGGTGTTGTTTACGTTGTTTTGTGTTAGATATGCCCTGCATGTTACATAGGGAAGACTGAGAGGTTGTTAAGAAAATGTATTTATGAACATACATTTGATATTGGAAATTAATACATTAAGTAAACATATTCTCAAGTATAAGAACTTAAAGAAATTTGCATTTTTATGTATTAATCTATATCTATTCATCCAAAGGGAGTTTGTAGGGAGGATCTTTTAGAATTAAAGGAATTAAATTGCATCTATGTTTTAATGTGGGCACTATCTGGGCTGAATGAAATAACTTCAGTTAACAGTGTCTTAAGGCTTAGATTTAACAAGATTTAGAAGGGCAACATGTTTGTTGTATTGATGTTTTTGACATATATTGGAATTATTTTAAAAATTAGTTTAAATTTTTAGTGTAGTTTGGGAAATTACATCAGTTTTAAGTTTTTGCTGTTATTTCAGAAAGTGGATACTTTATTATTCTGTCCTTGTGAGATTGTAGATTAAAGCAGTAAATGTTTGTAAACTTAAATTGCACATGATATTCTAGACTAATTCGTGGTGATTTTTGAATATGATTGATTGTTTTTGGTACTAACTGGCTTGGTTTGGCACACTTTTTTTTGCTATGGTCACCACTGCAACTGAATCATCATTGTTATAGTTGGACTTTGCTGCAAGTCTAGATAAGAATAAGGGTTGTTTAACCTGGTTAGTCTTTTTGGTTAAACTGCCTTTGTCAGTAAAAAAATGCAAATTTTCATAACCCTATTGGATGTCTAGGAAAGTATTAACATTCCAGAATATTAAATATCTGGAGGAGAGATGCACAACTTAATGAATGTGGCATTTTAGGTCAGAATGTTCATCTTTCACTTGAGAACTATACAATTCGCTTTAGATTTCTGCATTTCATTTTGCACTTTTGTCTGTCGCAATGTTAATTTTCAAAAATCCTGTTAGATTCCTGGAAAATTATGAAGTTCCAGAATATGCAGTTGCTGAATATTATGAAAATATAGTCGTGGATTTCACATTTCATGGAAGAAAACATTCTGCTTTCAGAACGTAATTGTCTTGTAATATATAATTTTTAGTTAGATTTTTTCACCTGGAAATTCAGCTCATGAAACTAAACTGCAAACCAATATTGCTACTTAGTTTAAGTCTTGGGATCTTTTTCCCTAAGTTGTAGTGATCACAGAGTTTTGCTATATTTTGACTAGTACAATGTTTCACTTTTTTTTCTATTCCAGGAAGATGCAAATGAAAGCCACTAATTAACAAAAGACGTCTTGTACTGAAAAATGCTAGATTTAACAGAGTTGGTGTCTTTTTTTATTAAGAAACTTATTGATTCATAAACAGAAAGAAGCTTATTTTAACATATGCTAGACACAAGGTGCACTTCTTCTTTCGGTTTTTCCCGGTTAGGGGTCGCCACAGCGGCTCACCTGTATATTGAACTACTAAAATCTAAAGATTTTAGGCAATAACTATTGGTACCTGGTCAATTTTATCAAAAATATGTAATGCAAGATAAAAGTCAAGAAAATGAGTAATTTCAGATAATATAACAGCTCTTAGTTAAATATTTACTATGCAATGTTCGGTTGTACAGACTGGAAAGATGATCATCAGTGTTAAACATGCTTGTATTTTATACTACCATCCAGAACTTATGTGAGTCTCAAGTTATAGCACCTTCCTACTGAAACAACTTTACTTATCAGGCTTGTAAAAATGTGCTTCATTGTAACTACCAATTGTATGCTTATGGTCTACACTAATTTATCTAAAATGTGATTTTTGCATATAAATGAGAAGTTTTAAGAGTAGTAAAGAATGTGGCTGTTTAAGTGGTTCACATGTAAAATTATTGTATTTCTTTTGGACCTGATGGTTTCCACAAAAGACAGCTGTTTGCTTCCTTTCAGACTGTATTTCTCAAATGGTCAACATTCTCATGAAATTTGTAGTGAATTTTACTGGGACTTTCACCTCTATAAAGCTTAAAGCTTATAGTACAAAATGCATGGCATGATTTGATAATGATAACATTATTATCTCAAACATTTCTGTCAGTCCACATTTTTTTCTGGAGCATCAAATTTCACTTTGAAAAGTCTTCTGAGTTCTTGACCTAATGGCTATACACTTGGCGCCTACCACTACAGGATTATCCCAAATATGGGGTGGAAATCATTTTTTTTTTGTAATTTTGTCTGAAATGCTCTCTCATAAAATTGGTGGTAATCCTATTTCCAGTAACAGAAAAGCTATACATACTGGACATGTATTGCATTCTCCTACCCATTACCAAAACCAGACATAAGGCAATGACAGTGATAGCCTGGACTTATAACTAGGAGACATGCTCTCAATCATTCTGTGACAGTTGTTTATAGCTCTGCAGTTTATAATTTTCTCTGCCATCTTCACCACTCTCTGGAGTAACTTTTGGTCCAAAAAGGTACAACTACCATACCAGACTGAGAGACTGCTGGTTAAAATACTCTATATAGTACCTCTATAGAAAGTTATGAGGACAGGAGGAGGAAGATTTTTTCTCCTCATCTAACATAGAAAAAAGGAAGACGCTGTTCTGCCCTCTTGACAAGGTAATATTTGTAGTCCATATCAGATCATCCATAATGTACACCCCCCAAAACTTGGTAATTCTCACTAACTACATAGCATTACCATGGATTATGAGTGGGGTATGTACCATATGCTTCCTCCTGAAGTCACCGATCTCCATCTTGTCAACATTCAGTGACAGGTTGTTATTATCACACCAGACAATGAGTTGGTTCACTTCCTCTTTGTAGGCCAATTCATCATCGTTGCTGATGAGGCCCACTACTGTTGTAAACTTTATAATATGGTTCAAATTATATCTGGCACTACAATCATGAGTCATCATAGTGAACAACAAAGGGCTCAAAACACAACCTTGGGGAATCCCAGTGTTCATGGTAGTAATCTCAGAGATGCTCTTCCCTACACAAACTGTCTGGGGTCTGTCTGTGAGAAAGTCCAATATCCAATTACACAGTGGAGTATTAATATCTAATGGACCAAGTTTTCTGACCAAATGTTGGGGATAAATATATTAAAGGCAGAACCGAAGTCAATAAAAAGCATCCGCACCTAACTGTTATTTACCTGATGTGCCATGGTCAGATATAATGCTGCCAATATGGCATCATTAATAGAATGATTTAGGCAGTATGCAAAATGAAATGGATCGAAGGTGCCAGGAATTCTAGATATTATATGGTCCTTAACTAGCCTTTCGAAACACTTCATCACAATGGAAGTGAGTGCTTTAGGATGATAATCATTGAATGTTAACACTGGTGACTTCTTTGGTACTGGTATAATAGTAGTAGCCTTGAAGCACAGGGGTACAACAGCTTGGCTCAGGGAGATGTAAATATCTGTAGAAACATGTGTCAATTGATCAGTACATTCCCTGAGTACACACCCTAGTATATTGTCAGCACCTGCAGCTTTCCATGGATTAACCCTGTGCAAAGTCCTCCGAACATCAGCTGAACTAAGACAGAGCACTTCATCATCCAGACTGGAAAAAGCTTTCATTATTGTTGCATTATTGTTTTCCACAAACCAAGTAAAATAGATGTACTGTCTTGGGCAATAGTTGCCCTGTATGCAAAGAATAAATTACAGATTCATGATTAACAGTGATCAGTCGCTGGTGAATCAATTGTTGGTACACATATATACATTTACACTGCTTGCAAGAATAATCTCTTCTAAATTGGTACATATCCTATTACCAAGTTAAAAAAAAAATTGCGCATAATAATGTTTTGCATCAACACTCTTCTGAAAATCTACTTCTGGCAATTTAGTTGAGTAAATGAGTTGGTAACTTACAGACACAGTGGCTATCCCTCCCTAAAGAATAGCCCCTGACAAGAATACATTCAGTTCAGTATCAGTAGCCTAAAAGGTAGGGCACTTGCCTTTGGTGCTGCAAAATCAGAAGACTTTGGTTCTTTTCCCACATTGGGTACGTTGCTTAATTCTCCATTACTAAAACTGCAGTGCAGCATTAGGGGATGCTGCACCCCTGAAGGTGTCATCCTTCAGATGTGATGTTAAACTGAGGTCCCAACTACTTGATTTAGTGGAGGCTCAGGTGGAGGTAAAAGATCCCATGGCACTTCAAATCTCATTTCTTACCTACTCCACCCATCGAACCATAACCATCCTTTAATTTCTTTCATAATTTCATTTGCCTTTTTTGTTACATGACAATTCTTCACAATGTGTTTTCCATAAACTCCATGTTGAAATAAATAAAACTTTATCCCATCTATTTCTTGCATCTACCATACAAAATCATATTTATAGCCACATTCTCAGACTTTCCACTTATATATTTTAAAAAACATTCCAAAACTTTATACTTCTTTTACATTCCAAAAAAGTATAAAGTGGAAGAAAGCTCACATTACACATTTTCTTCACTTGCTGAAGTATGTTACCCTTAAAAGGTAAACATCCAGTACTGTATTCCACAAAGTACCCCCTCAGCCTCTTTGTCTTTAATCATATGATATACATCACCCCCAACTCCATGGATAAACATAAAAATAATCCTCCACTGTTCCTCTTATACCAACTTTTCCTTTCCATCTTTCTCACATTCACTTATCTTCACATTCTCCTCGTCTTTCTGATTTTTTTTGTTTTTTGTAGTAAACCACATTACTTCATAACTTTTGCACAATAACCTTCCTAATGTTTTTTTCTCAGACCTTTAACAACCCAGTAAAAATTTAACACTAAATTCAACCACCCCAATGTTCCTTACCATTATAAATTACTCCTGTTTTTGCAGACTTTAACCTTGATCCTCAAAACTGAAAAATATTGATTTTTTTTCTTTTGCACTTGGTAATGTATACCCCTCCTAAATATATCAACTTTTCCAATTCCAACATGTTTAACATACAAGCCTTTAAAGATTAAAGACTTTCCATCATGGTTATTTCTCCATTGTTCCTCCATGTCATATTTTTTCCAGACCTTGCCCATAATACACAGATCTCTTCCATAGTAAAATGAATTCCCCCAATATTCCCTACATCCCCAAATCATATAATAAGTTTTACAATACGTTTTACATTGGGGAAACAAAAATATCATTTAAAATTAGGCTACTAGAACATGTTAGGGACATAGTTAAAAAAAGGGAAGAAAATGCAATAGCATTGCACTTTAACAAATTTCATGAGAGCAATATTAATGGTTTGAAAGGCACTGTTTTGGAACAAATTTATACATATTGTGATGAAAATGAATAAAAACCAAATTGCTTTTTAAAGAGTTTATTTATATTTTAAAGTTTGGTACTTTGTTACCTAAGGGGTTAAATAATGAAATTAATTGGAGATTTTTTGTGTAATGTTTTACTGAAATTGATTAATTATGTTTAAGTGTATAATTGATGGGTGTATATAGGCAGGTAACTTTTTGTAAATGTTATACTCCTTGAAGGCTTGTGAAGCCAAAACGTCAGAGTGTGTTTTATAATAAAATATCCTGTGGATTACTAGCTGGTGGTTCTACTTTCTACTTTGGTGCTTCTACAGTGTGGTTTTGCTGATTTTTAACGTACAAGCCTTTAAAGATTAAAGACTTTCCATCACGGTTATTTCTCCATTGTTCCTCCATGTCATATTTTTTCTAAACCTTGCCCATAATACACAGATCTCTTCCACAGTAAAATAAATTCCCCCAATATTCCCTCCATCCTCAAATCATTATTTTTTGCTTATTTAATCTTTAACCCTACTTTTTAATTCCACACTGGCTAAAACTTTTCATCCATAACTTATTTTTGGTAATTATTACTATGACAACATAAAATAATATTGGTAATCCTACCCCATTACTCGCCTCCCATCACTTTCACAAGACTACTTAACAGTATTGAACACCATAACAAACCATCAAGTACTTGAAGGGCATCCTTGCTTAACCTCCCTCTTAAACTTACCCCAACTATCCATTCACTTTAACTGTCACCCAAGATCTTTAACAGACTTGATAACCTTTAACATTTTTACAGGAACTAAATTTTATTTTAAAATATTTAGTCATTAATACTGTTGAATGATTTTTTCACATAACATGCTACCATTCTCATTAATATATGCACTCCTTCTTTAACTACAATAATTCATTCACCCTTCTTTCTCACTGCATAACACAGTCATCTAAAACATCCTCAAATTCTCATTAATCTTTTATATAATTATTTTATTAGTCTGTTTAGGTCTCTATTTCCTTCCTTTTTCCATATAAATGTCCTATATTCAATAAAAAAAATTATCTTCTATACCTCATTTCATCCATTCATTTATCACATCCAAAAAAACTTTTTTTACACTGTCATACTTTTACAGAACTCTTAAAAACAATGAACCGACAAACTAGGTAAAAGACACTGCTGGAAAAAGAGGCAATGAACACTTTAGGATAAAAATCAAACAACTCTTTAATGCAAAAACAAAAACAAAAAAAAACAGTAAAATAAAGCGCTTTTCGTCTGGCTACATAGCCAAACTTCTTCAGACAAAGAAATCAAAAAGTTTGCAGCATTAAGTATTCACCCTGTACCTTCCTATTAAAATAATTAACCAATAAAAACACATCTACATAGAAGCAATTAAAAGTCAGTAATTAGATAATGTTAAAACAGCCAAGTTCAGCATTTTCCAACTTGAAAAGCTACAAATAAGTATTAAGCAAGCAACCCCACCATCCCCACCCACCAAACAAAACATTTTACCATAAAATTTGTTACCAAATATAATATTAAATATTGATTAAGTGTTTACTTAAAATATACACTTAAACTTGTTAAAATTATTTTACGCTGTCTCTAGACACCTAACATGTTGTTTATACAAAGTGTTTTAACTACTTCAGACCAGAGAGAGGGAATATATATATATATATATATATATATGGTTCTACCTGAGTTCATCGACATACCACATAATCGACATTTACTTACCCAACACGAGAACACCGACAATCCACATCACCGGCAGCTGACATAACCGACTACGAAAACGCCGACATCCATGTGCTAATAGCGCCTTTCGCTCCTACCATGTTCCAGGTAATGTAAATAGTTGTCTGTCATCAGCATAAATCATACAGTCATACAGTATACTCACAGGAAAATAATGCTATGCTGATGACAGACAACTATTTACATTACCTAGAACATGGTAGGAGCGAGAGGCGCTATTAGCACATGGATGTCGGTGTTTTCGTAGTCGGTTATGTCAGCTGTCGGTGATGTGGATTGTCGGTGTTCTCGTGTCGGGTAAGTAAATGTCGATTATGTGGTATGTCGACGAACTCAGGTAGAACCATATATATATATATATATATATATATATATATATATATATATATATATATTTAGCTGTTGCACTTCCAACTTGCAAATTAAATTCTACGCTAAATCTCCAATGTATGTATCCAGGGCCAAACAGGCAATCATTAAGTCATCTGCGCAAACATTTTAGTTTTAAAATACATTATCTTTGTGTCTGATCCAAAAATATTCTAGTTTTTCCACAAAGTTTTAATAATTTCATTAGCATCAACACTAAATGGGGTGATGAAACTAATTCTATAGTTCTCAAATCTCTCCTACTGGTAAACCGTCCTTAGGTAATTCCATACAACTTGAATCATGAGAAACTTCTTCATGGTTACATAAGATAGGTTTAAACCACCCTGTTTGTCTTTTAAACTGGATCTCACTCACAAGCTCAGACACCATCCCAACTGGGTACCCTCTATGAATAAACATATTAGACAGGACATTGCACTCTGCTAAGAAATCCTTCTCCTCTGACACCATTCTGGCAGCGCGGACCAACTGACTTTTAATGACAGATTTTTTTCTGGTGGTGGGGATGTGAACTTGCATAAAAAAGAAAAGAATTAGAGTACATTGACTTATGGTAGATTGTAGCCACATACTTTTTACCCACTCTGTACTTAATTAGGTTAACATCCAAGTAGGCAATAGACTCTTCATGGAAGACACTAGTAAAATTAAAAAAAAAAAAAAATAGTGGTATGGTTTAAACTGTCCACCAGTTTTAAAGCCTCTTGTTTCCCTCTAAACATCAAAAAAAGTCATCCAAAAACGTAGTATACACCACAATTTTATCCATTGTGTCTTTATTGTTAAACAAAAACTGATGTTCCCACTGGGCCATCACCAAATTAGCAAATGAGGCCCCACAGGATGAGCCCATGGCTACACCCACTTTTTGTAAATAGATGTCAGAATCAAACAAAACAAAGTTGTTAGCCATGTTAGCCAGGCATTTCTGGCTAACATCGAGTGTGCGTTTATGGAGGATGTGAACTTTTTAACTGTTGATGTTTGTGACTTGTACTTCTCTGTCCCGAGTGCCATTGGTATAGAATGGGTGGTGGAGATGTTACAGTTTCATGGTGCTCCTTGTAACGAAATGAGGCTCATGGAAGACCTGTTGGAGTGTGGTGTTGTCCAACAACTTTGTATTGTTTGATTCCGACATCTATTTACAAAAAGTGGGTGTAGCCATGGGCTCACCCTATGAGGCCTCATTTGCTAATCTGGTGATGGCCCAGTGGGAACATCAGTTTTTGCTTAACAATAAAGAACAATGGATACAATTGTGGTGTATACAAGTTTTTTGGATGACTTTTTTTTTTATGTTTAGAAGGGAACAACAAGAGGCTTTAAAACTGGTGGACAGTTTATTTTATTTATTTTACATTTGTTAACTGGGAGAGCCCGACTGGATACATGTCCATTTTCAGCAGAGACCCAGGGAGAAAAGCTCCACATGTGCAAAAAAAAGTGACACTTTAAAGTCATGGTTACATTGAAATTTAAAAATTAAAAAAATAAGTAACAATATATAGACATGGTTACACTGAAATTTAGCAGCATTGTAGGTTTATAGTATTAAATATGTACACAAATCATTTCACAGCATTGAAGTGTATAGAATGAAATGTTTACACAGATTGATTTTAAGGATGACAATCAAGAGAAAAAAAAGGTGGCTAGATAAGAAGGGAAGTTGTTAGAAATTACATGTAGAAGGGTTGAAAACATAGCCTTAGAATGGCTAGGTTAATGAGTTATCATCCTGATAATAATGTTCTAATGGTTGTTGAGAAGTGTATATAGTCTGGGTAGAGAAAGGTTTAGAAAGATTATACATATAGGTTCAAGAGGTTATTATTATTGAGTATTTCTCCTTTGTGATTTGTGTTTGTTTTTGGGTTAGTCTGTGTTTAGACATGGACATAGCCAATGTTTAGACATGGACATAGCCAATGCCTGTTCAGGTGTTTCTTTAGGGATATTTTGAATTGGGGTAAGGAGGATGTAGTGGTAAGATCGGGGGGGGGGGTGAATTCCATTTTTTTTCCAGAAGAGTTGGAGAATAATGATTCTCCAGCTGAGTTGTTGGCTTTGGCAGATTGTACTAGCATTCTGTTGGATGAGCGGAGGGATGCTAGGCTGCTGTAGGGGGTGATAATATTAGTCAGAATGGGTGTACTGTTAGGTTGGTAGAGGATTTTATGAATAACTATGCATTAGTTATACTGGAGTTGATTGGGTAGTTCTAGCCAGTCTAATGTTTGAAGATTCTGACAGTGATGGGTTCTGTAAGCTGAGCCTGTGGCAAATCTAGCTATATTGTTATAGCAGCTAGTAAATTTGTTAAGGCTTGACTTGCTTAGGTTTACAAAGATGTTTAAATCATACCACTAGTTTAAACCATACCACTAGTTTTTTAAAATTTACTAGTATCTTCCATGAAGAGTCTGTTGCCTACTTGGATGTTAATCTAATTAAGGCTAGAGTGGGTAAAAAGTACATGGCTAAAATCTACCGCAAGTCAACATTCTCAATTCTTTCCTTTTTTATACACATTCACATTACCATCACCAGAAAAAATCTGTCATTAAAAATCAGTTAGTCTGCACTGCCAGAATGGTGTCAGAGGAGAAGGACTTCTTAGAAGAGTGCAATGTCCTATCTAATATGTTTATTCATAGAGGGTACCCAGTTGGGATGGTGTCTGAGCTTGTGAGTGAGATCCAGTTTAAAAGACAGACAGGGTGGTTTAAACCTATCTTATGTAACCATGAAGAAGTTTCTCATGATTCGAGTTGTATAGAAGTACCTAAGGATGGTTTACCAGTAGGAGACAGTAGATTTGAGAACTATAGAATTAGTTTCATCACCCCATTTAGTGTTGATGCTAATGAAATTATTAAAATTTGGTGGAAAAACTGGAATATTTTTGGATCAGACACAAAGATAATGGAGAAGGTGGGGAGCAAACCTATTGTAACATTAAGAAGAGGTAAAAATTTAAAATCCCTCCTAGAAAATGGAAAGGCTATGTGCCTTACAACACCTGGAATGTTCAAATGTGAGGCTTGGAATTTTTGTAAGTTTATGGCGACTGGTAGCACCTTTTTGATTCGAGGAAGTACTTATAAAGAAGGTGGGCGGTTTAATTGTAATTCCAAGGCAGTGGTCTATTTAGCCCAGTGTCAGACATGCCCAGCCTTCTATGTCGGAAAAACTGACAGAAGACTAAAGGAAAGGGTACATGAGCATGTACATAGTATTGCTAAAGGCAAAGAGGAGAACGCTTTGGCAAGGCATTGTAATGGCAATGCTGGGCTTTCTTTTGTTTTTAGAATTATTGATCAGATTATACCCAACTTAAGAGGGGTCCATTCCAATTATTGTTGGAACAACTAGAACTGCTTTGGCAACTGAGGCTAAATGCCAGTAGGGCACCAGTACTAAATGAAGTAATCTCACTAACTTGCATTTTAAAACTAAAAAGTTTGAGCAGATGACTTAATGATTGCCTGTTTGGCCCTGGATACAAAAATTGGAGGTTTAGGTTAGAATTTAATTTGCACATTGGAAGTGTAACAGCTAAATGGATTTTTTTAACCTCTGGTCTGAAGTAACTGTGTACATTTTTGTAGTTAAGGGAGTATATTAACAACACTTTGTATAAACAACATGTTAGGTGTCTACAGACAGTGTAAAATAATTTTAACAAGTTTAAGTGTAAATTTTAAGTAAACCCTTAATATTTAATATTATATTTGGTAACAAATGTTATGGTAAAATGTTTTGTTTAGTGGGTGGGGTTGCTTGCTTAATACTTATTTGTAGCTTTTCAAGTTGGAAAATGCTGAACTTGGCAGTTTTAACATTATCTAATTACTGACTTTTAATTGCTTCTATGTAGATGTGTTTTTATTGGTTAATTAGTTTAATAGGAAGGTACAGGGTGAATACTTAATGCTGCAAACGTTTTGCTTTCTTTGTCTGAAAAAGTCTGGCTATGTATTAAGATGAAAAACACTTTACTTTACTATTTTGTTTTTTTTTTTTGGTTTTGCATTAAAGAGTTTTTTGATTTTTGGTCCTAAAGTGTTCATTGCCTCTGTTTCCAGCAGTGTCTTTTATGTACTTTTACAGAAACCATACATCAGGCCATCCAGACCAGGCAAGGACATCTCATACCCTTCACCAACTGCTATTTGCAGTTCTTTTCTAATATTTTCATTTTCTTCACTTATACTTTTAACTTTCCAGTATCCCTCTTCCACAACCTCCCCTTAATGCATTTTTTCAGATCATTCAACAATTTCATTATTTTATCTGGTTCAGACCTTAAAGGGCAACAACAGGATTCTATTATTAAATGCTCAACTTCTCTGTTCTTTTTCTCCCTATTTACTCTTCCTGCTATGAATAAACAATACAGCATTTAAAATATTTTAAATCAACTGTTTCTCTCCACTAGAACAGTACCTTACTGTACTGTGGCGGTTTCACTTTCAAAAAATTTTTATCCCTCCCTAAAAAAACTTGCTGCAGTCTCCAATTCATTGATGTCAAAGCCAATGAATACAGATAGTTTTCTGGCCAATTCCTTTCCCAAACTGACATTGCCAAGACTGTTCTAAAAACCCACCCATGATGTAATGTCATAGGTCCCTGCTCCTTCCCCTACCCATACAGAAAGTAAAGGCAACAAGGAAACAGTACACGAGTCAAGTCTCCTGCTATAAGCTGTCAATCACAGCAGGTAACAGCTCAAATTACCCTTAGCACTTTGACAGCCAGGGAAGATAGGTGTGAAGGAGGATGGGAGATGAGTCAAAGTAGTACAATTCAGACTTCACAAAAGACTGCAATTTAGCCATTATAAAAAGAAGCAGCAGTAAAAAGCACTTTGAAAATCTGTTCTGTGTCACTTGCACTGTTTGTGTTTAAGTAGTCACTGAATGGCATGGAATGTTACATAAAACTAACTGACCGAAAAACAGCAGTGTATGCATGTAAAATCAATGCAGGGAGAGGAACTTTAGGAAGAAAGAGGCCTGTGTGATGTATTTTTTTACAGACAAGCACTCCATTGTGCGATATCTATAGGCAGACTAAACAATCAGAATTACTTCAAGATGCCAGATCCTATGTGGTTAGACTCAGAAAATACATATAAAAATATTTAAAAACCTGTAAATAGTCCCAGAGCAATGCTAAATTGCAGGAAACACCAAACCATGATGAAATAAACATGTTTTTTGAGTGTGTGGGTGGGGTTCTACTTTAATTAGCCTTCCTTCATAACATTCATTTTTGTTTCATTAAACAATTCCTAGAAAGAGAAACTTCCCCTTTTCCTATTAACACAAATCATTGAATTTTATTGCTCTTATTTATATAAGTCTCTTCGTCTTCATAATTCCCATCACCTAACTTGAAAACATTTTCACACCATTCACTTTGTCTTGTTTATATTCCATTCTTTCCCTTTCTTCTTGCACATATTTTCTATTTGTATATAATCTACGAATATGTTAACTTTCTATACAAATGTTTCATGTTCTACCACAGTTTCCTCCTTTCCTTTAGCAAACATTCCATATGATCTTATTTTACCCAGTAATCTCTTTTTTCCTTTCTCATCTGATATAAATTCATTTTTTCCTGTCACCATCCATATAAAATTTGCTTTTTCACATCCCCTTTTACATTTTCTGGATAATCTGTATTTAACTTTGCGCTCTCATACATGTAATTCTTTCTTTCCCTACTTGTCTTCCACTCTTCATCACAGAATGCATACATTTTGATGCATGAAACCTTCCCTTTTTCCTTAATTAAAATCCCATTTTTAAATATACATATTTCTTAATTACTTCAGTCTTTTCCCACACTTGTATATACATATTACAATTAATCTTACGGGCTTCATCCTTATTCTAAAATCACACACACCAATAGGCTCCTTGCCGTCACTATCACATCCAACACATTTATTTCTCCATTTGTAATAAATACTGCTGTGCTAGAGCATACACTTACTGTTGACCATACTACTTTACATCCCCATATTTTCTCAAGTTTCCCTTTCCTTTGTATGTAACTATCTTATATCCAATAAACAAATTATATCCACTCCACCTCTTTTTACACCATTCAAATACAACCGTTCTTCATAAATCTTTCTTTTTGTTATTAACAGTTAAAGAAATGACCATAAAATAAGGCTTTTACCTCTCTTGCATCCTTTTTCAACCCATTGTTTTCTCTTCCTCCTAGTGACTGTTTTTTATATTCCAAATGTTCCTCATCCTTATTTTTGAGTATCTCATATTTATCTCCCCTCAGTATTTTTTGTTTTCATTCTTGTTCACAGTCCTTACCCCAACCATCACCATCTGCCTCATATCATTTCTATTTCCTCTGATCTCCATACTGTATTCTGTATTTCATCTATTCCTCCCACTGTCCACTTTTCTTACAAGAATGTCCTTTGAAAAAAGGAACATGAAGAACCCAGTTAGTGAAGGCCAATCAAAACAAAATTGACTCCTTCCACATTTTCTGCAGAAAACATCTTCTAGAATGTTCAGTTTCCTTATATTGCTCACCTTTTTCTACAGTCTTGCATCAAATGTGACCAGTCATCACAATAAAAACAAGCTTTTTATTGCCCCAATACTTAATTTCCCTTTTTTCCATTAATTATAACATTTATAACATCACATGCCTCTGACAACACTTTTCTTTCATCTAACACTTTTTGCAAGTATTTTCAAAAGACATCCTGATTACTCATTTCAGTAGCTGTAAAACTGCACAAGTTTCAGAAAAGTCACTACCAAATGAAAATGAGCCCTAATATTGGCTATATCAAAGCCCAATGGCAAAAATTATCCATTACAAAATATCTGTCAGTACTTTCATTTTTAAAAATAATTTTCATCACTGGTCTTTTGCAAAATGAAAAACTTTCTCTCATCTGTGTATTTTGAGTATCTCCCCTCATTTCCCTTATTCTATGGGCATTTAGTGCTGTATGCGTTTCCTTGGGTATCCATTTACTTTTATTTCCCTTTGCGT